>NW_010418582.1:0-11592 GCF_000710305.1 Buceros rhinoceros silvestris | reverse complement strand
GCCACTGTCTGCGATGCTGAGGGACAGCCAGAGACAGAGCAGGGCGGGCTGCTCCAGTGCCTGTGAACTCTGTGGCAGTGCCAGCCATGGGTGATGGATGGTCTGCATAGGGAGGGCGGTCAAGGCTTGCTACTCTGATGAGAAAATCATCAAGTGGCTGCAGGGTGCACTGGGCAAATTGCAAAAGAGGAGAGCAGTCAGGCCATTATTACAGCCTTTAATCACCTCCAGAGTGGCATGGTGACAGCAGTGCCCAGCCAGGGAGCAAGCTCTGGCTGCACCCACAGTGGGATTTACCTTGACTGCAGTGGAAAGGCTTCATCTCGCTGGAGCCTGGCAGTAGAGCAAGCAGAAATAGTAGGTGAGGGCCTCCCAGGGCAACAGTGGAAAATCTGTTGTCTCTGACCATGGGATTTCATGATGCAGGGAGCAAATACCAAGGCGTGGATAGAACGGGGTTGTGCATCTGCACCCTGCATGCCTGTCTCTGCACCCTGCAGAGATAATGTCATCCACTGGGACCAGCAACACCCAGATGACCAAGCTGGTGACACCAATAGCCACTCTGCTACTTGCACCTCAGAGGCCCCAGGGCTAGCAAGGGACTCAGCACCCTCCTGCACCCAAGAGAACTCCAAAACTGGGATCTTGCACCAGCCCCCACCCACTGCTGCCCAGCCGGATGTGTGCAGGCAGGGAGAGGAGGGATGATGCATCCTGCCTGCATGCACACAGAGAGCTGCAGGGCTCAATAATTCAGGCCTGACATTAAAGTTGCATGGCATGGGATTGTCGTCTGCAACAACAGACTGTGTCAGGGCTGCTGTCTGGTGAGTCTGGCCCAGCAGCCCTCCCAGGAAGAGCAGGCTGCAGGCAGCAGGCAGAGCATCCCTGCAGAGGGAATTAGGGATTGGAAGAGGTTGTGGGGGCAAGCGCAGTCCGGGCCTTTGGGATACCCGTTTCCAGAGAGCATGTGATGGAGCAGGAATCCTGGCCTGATGGCACTTAGAGCCCAGCAGGCAGGATGAGGCTGGGACACAGGAGTCTGAGATGGGGCAATGTTGTCCCCACGGCCACCTCCTTCTTCTGTATCTCCTCTGTCCCCTGCAGCCTCCCTGGCAGGACAGAGGCCATGAAAGCTTGTGCTGCCCCAGGCCAAAGACATTCCACAGTCTGTGCAGCCATCTATCCTGGAGGAGCTCAAACCCCACCATCCCTTCCCAGCACCAAGGAAACAAAGCTCTTTACCGGCTGTTCTGGGAGTCGGTTGTCATGGGGATGTCAGATGCACCTGGTTGTTATAGGGACACTGTTGCCATGGTTATGTGGTTGCTGTGCCTGGCAGAGGTGGGGATGGAGCATCAGGAAGGCTGTTTACACTGGGGTGGTTACACTGGTGAATTCACAGAGACCCAAACTCTGAACACAAGGTGAAGGCAGAGTCTAACCTTCACCCCAAGCACATCCCCATGGGGCCAAGGCTGGAGACCATGGGGAGCATACCAGCAAAGCTCATCCAGCCCCATAGGGATGGACAAGCTGGTACTCCTGATCCCACAGAGAAGTAGAGGTGGCTGAGGAGATGTGGAGCCTCCCACAGGGTTTCCCAGCACACTCCCAGTCAGGTTTGGTAGGAGAGACAGTGCCGCACACCCTGTGCTGGGTGTCCCACAGGAGACAACAGCTTTACCATGTTTGGTGCTGGGAGCACTGAGCAAAATCCTTTCAGTCCTGCTAGACTGCATGATCTGTACTTGCAGCACTCCGCAATCCACCCTGAGCTGTGCCAGCCTCCTGGGCAGGGGGATCAGTTTCCACCCTTCTGGGGAAGAAGTGGGGAGAGGGATTCCCAACTTTCAGCAGGCAGCCTATGGGTCCCCAGGAATGAGCTGCCCTGGCAGAGAGTGCTTGGATCCCCTCCAGCGTTGCTTGGCTGAGCTCCTCCACAGCAGCGCAATCGGCCACTTGGTCTGTCCTTGAGATGAAAAATGCCATCGCAGGTTTAATTAAAATGAGAGGGAGCAGTGAGCCGTCCCAGCAGCCCGGAGAAGGGAGTCCAGCAGAGTCGGCTCATGGCTCCTCCGCACTTTTCTGTGCTGATCTGCCAGCTAAAACCACTGCCTGCCTCTGCCCAGACCCCTCAGAAGTCCAGATCGGCATATGCTACCCCGTGGTGTCTGCCATGAGGCAGACCAGGGGCTGCACAGCTGCTTGCAAGTAGAATGCACATCCCACCACATGCTAGCTATGCTCTGTTATTGTGGGTCTACACAAACCTGGCAAGCAGAGGTCTGCACTTCAGCTCTGCTGCAGTGAGCCAGGGGATGCAGGAGGGGCAAGGATGCTGTGTGGAGCACTGACATCTCCATGAAATTGGGGTGCATTTGTGCAGGACACCTACGAGGATGGTGGGCACACCAGGGTGGCATGAGCCCTGTGTTCAGCGTGCACCTCACTACAGCATGTTGCAGATGTGAAAGCTAAAGCTGACCTCCTCATTCTCTGGGGGCTGCTACTGTCAGGGGGATGCTATTGGCCTTGGTGAAGTGGATTTTTCAATAAAAAAAAAATTATCAGCTGCTTGGTTGGAGCAGACAAGGCATTTAGGGTGGCAGAGAAAGGGCTGGAGGGTGAGCTTTTAGGGGAAGGAGGGCAGGCTGCCTGTCACACCTCAATATCAGGCTGGGTCCCGACAGCTATCATACCCCTGAAAGCACAGACATGCAAGCATCAAAGCCCTGAACCCAGGACCATGACTATGGCCTTCGCCACCTCACCCCTCCTTCTGCTCTTCCCACTCCATCCCCGCTGTGCCCTTCAACCACCCTTGCCGGTCCCCAAACCCACTCCGCTACAACTAGCTGGAGCCCAGCTCCCAAGCAGCGGGTTTAATTAGATTGCAAACCTATTACGCTGCTGCCTGCCCTCCCGCAGTTGCTAATCCTGTTAGGCATCTAGTAAATCTCCCTGTGACGGGGCCTGGCCCCAGGGCATGGGGAGGGGGGCTGCTGGTGGGTGGGCTGTGCTGAGCCAGTCTGTCTTCACCTAGGTGGAGAGCTTTGCCTGGGGATTCACCCCTCAAGATCCCTGCAGGGTTGGGAGGAGCCCAGGGGGTTGGACATGTCCCCAGAGTGGTGAGAAGGGGAAGTGGGGTTTCCCCTTTCCTCTCTGGTGTATCTTGCCCCCTCTGAACTGCAGGAGCAGGGTGGAAATCCCTGCCCTTAAGCCACACATACTGGGTGTTTGCCACCACACCACAGACATCACTGGTTCCATAATGTGCTGAGCCCATGGGTCTGGGCAGGGAGAGGAACAGCAGCTGAGACAAGGTTGTCCCAACCTGATGGAGGTACAGTCCATGCAATGACCCCTCCCAGTGATGCTCAGTGCCCTGCAGAGACAGGGCAGTTGTTCATAGCAACAACAGGGGTACAGGGTCACTGCTCCTGTGCTTCTGGGAGGGTACATCCACATATGGGATGCAGATGATGGTTGTCTTGGGCAGTGGGGTGACACCAACAAACCATGGGCTCCTGGGGATGTGGCCCTTGCAAGTAGTGTGCTCTCAGACCTGTGCATCACCACATCAGGCAGCACTGGCACCACTTCCAGTGGCAGCTACCCCCAGGGCTATAGGGTTCCTACGGTCCTGCTAGCTTTGTGGGGACTCTGGCTGCCCTGGTACAGCACAGCTGCCTACGGGTGAAGTGTTACAGCTGGTCTTGCTTTATGCTGGAGCTGCGTCAGCCCCAAAGCAGCCCATCACAGAGTAGCAGCTCTTGCTGCAGACCCCTGAGCAAGAGCCAGAAACCGTTGTCATTCCCCACTTCCACGCCTGGCCACATCCTCCATGGCCCAGAAAAGATAGGAGCGTAGTCCCAGCTCAGCCTTGAGCCCCCTGCTCTGCACAGAACTGAACTGCAATAACTCCCGGAGACAAGTTCAATCAGGCTGTAATTGCAAGAACAGGGCATCTCTGTGCCCACCCAAAGGAGTCCAAGTGCTCTCAGGGATGGGTGGCCAGCAAAGAGAGCAGGTGCCGGGCCCTGTGGAGCTGCTGTCTGTGTCAGAGGAGTCCAAGCTGCTGTCAGCATCAGCTGGTACAAATGCTGTTGATGGAGGCCACAGCCGGGTCAACAAGCCCCAGCTCTTCCTGTTCATTGACGCAGAGCTGGTACCCACAGCCCTTGCGCCGGGGCAGCAGCCCCAGGCGCCCACTGGGCTTGGCACGGGGTGGCAGCAAGAAGCCGACACTGCCAGCTATGAGCAGGTGCCAGATACTATGGATGTAGAAGTAATTCTCCTCTGTCTCCACGAAGGCGTAGAGCAGCACGGCAGATGCTGCAATCAGTGCTCCCGGGCACAGGTAAAAAGCCCAGCGCTTCCAGGTCGGTGGGTAGCAGTGGCGGCGCCGGATGGTGCGAGCTGCCTGCAGTGGGAAAAGGGGAGCTAGAAGAGGCAGGTGTGGCAGGGAAGGGCACGGCCCCCGCGACACCATGCTGCATCCCCTAGGAGCCAGAGAGGGTGGTTTATGGGGAAGGGTGAAGGGAGCAGAGGGTAGATGCTGGTGGGTGAGTGGGGCTAGATGGCTGGGTATGATGCTAAGCACAGCCAGGATGGGGACATGAGAGGACAGGGACAGCATCTCCTTACCCAGGCGATGGCCATGATCCCTAAGGCAAAGAGGCTGGGACCCAGCAGGTTCCAGAGCCCATGGCGGTCCATCTGCAGAGCCATGGAGAGCAGCATGGCCCCCAACAGGTAGAGCACCTGTGGGGCAGCAAGGCACACATCAGGACAGGTCCTTTCCATGCCTGCCCACGATCCCCCTCCCTGCACTTGCCTGCTTGACCACAGGCTGAAGCCGAGCCATTGCAATGACGGTGACCCAGACAGACATGAGAGAGCCCAGGAAGTCACAGAACTGCAGCACATCGTACTCCATGATGCAGAACACCACAATGCCTGGCTGATCACAGGCATGGTAAAACTGGGATAGAAGGGAAAGGGTGTGAGAGCAGCCCCATAGGGCCCAGCCCCTCGTCTGCTCCCCAGACGCCCCTACCCCACACTCACAGTAGAGAAGAACATGGTGAAGATGTAGACAGCAGCTTCCATGAGGTAGTGGCTGCGGACAGCGATGGCCACGGGAGGCACAAACATGACATTGCTGAGGCACAGCAGTAGTGTGGAGAGGAGCTGGAAGCCGTATGAGAAAGCCTCGGCGTTGTCTGTGCAGCCCCAGCCATTCCAGCCTGTTGCCAGGGAGAGCTGTCATCACCCCTGCAGCACTCACAGGGGCTGGGAAGGGAGCAGCGAAGTCCCATTCCAGCGCCCGGTGGACAGCTGGAGCAGGGCAATTCATGGGGTGCACTACACCCGGGGAGAAGAGGAGGATGCTGGAATGGTCCCTAGGTGCAGTGGGCACCATGGGTGCCCAGAGCAACTCTCACCAGCTTTGCACTCGCAGGCAGCATACAGGTAGTTGTTGGTGCGCAGCAGCTTGCACTGGCCATACATGCCACAGTCGTTGATGCAGGGCGAGAGGTAGGCACGTAGGTACACCTCAGCCGTCACATTGGTGCAGAGCTCAAACCTGGGATGCGGGAGAAGAGGGTCAGCCCTCGCCCTGCACCCCTTGAGCAGCTCCTGCCTCCACCAGAGACGCCCACTGGACACACACTGAACAGGTGGTGGGAGACCCAGGCACTGGGCGAGCACGAAAATTAACTGCTTTGGTGCTACATATGGAAGCTAAGAGCTGGTCCCCAAGAATCTTGCATGTTGCAATTGTCTGTACCAGGCTGGATGAGCTGGAGGAATGTAGCCATGCTTAGACCCACTTTGCCTTTAGCAACACACTCAGCTGACCCCTGTTCCATTTGGATTTTGCTGTGCAAACACCCATGCCCTGCAATGCCTGCGTGTGAGCCATGTCGGGAAAAGCAACTTGCAACTTGCAACTCAGCATGAATTAGAAACACAGCAGAGGAGTCAGAGCAGCCACAGCAAGCCACTGCTGCCCCGTGCCACCCACCTCAGCAGCTCCAAAATGCAGGAGCACAGACGGGCCCACATCATGACAGCATGCACCAGCTGCTGTCAAGCACACGCAGGCATCCCAACGCACACAAACACGCACACAGCCCCATCTGCACACATGCACAGGGCACTTCTGCCTGTGTCTGCTCACACAGCCAGATCTGCACACACATGTGGCAGAACATGCACAGCCCTGTCTGCTTGCGCAGACCCAAACGCACACACAGAGCTGTCTGCATGCGTGCACCCAAATATGCATGCAGTGCTGTCTGAGCACACACCCCAAACCTGTGTGTACCACCTCCCACATGCATGCACAAACACCCAGAGCTGTCTGCACGCATGCAGTGAGCATGCACATAGCACTGTCTGCACAGCCCAGAGCCCCACATGGACTCTCACATGCACAGGCACAGGCACGCAACAACCCCTCTCCTTCGCAGGGCTCTGAGGCAGACATGAGGGCCATGAGCAGAGCCGCAGACACAGGACCGCTCCCCGGAGATGCTGAGCAGAGCATGGGCACAGCAGCCTGACCAGAGCTGCCTCCTCATATGCACAGCCAAGCCCTGTCTTCTCAGTGACAGCCCAGTCCCCCACAAGCACGGGTACAGATGGGCACTGCCACAGAGATGGGCAGGCACCAACAGATGCATGTAGTTCTCATGCTGACAGGCGCTTCCTAACCGCGAGACGGAGGGAATAGCCACGGTGACCCACAGATGGTCAGGCAGGAGCAAGATAGAGCCATCCACGCCCACGCAAGCACTCACACGGTGACAAACAGCCTGCGAAGCCACGTGCACACATGTGAGTGGTGACAGGCAGCATGGGGGCCAGCACATGCATGGACCCACACTGCACATAGATGCAGGCCGTAGTGGGGTCATCCCTCCGGGGCACAGAGAGAGGACATGCTGGGTCTCTTACCCATGTTCTGTGGCACAGAGTGAGCGCAGGCTCAGGTACCAGCTGCCTGTCTGGGGGTAGGGGATCCGCAGGCGGCTGAGGCTGGCCGTGGCGTTGACAGAGAGCAGGAAGCCTGCCAGGTGCTCTGCAGACCGGGAGAGTTCTGGGTGAGCAGGGCAGGGGGCAGTCCCTTCCCCTGGGCAGAGCTGGGACAAGGACAGAGCTGGGACAAGTTCAGAGCAACCCACGCCAGGCTCCAAGGCCAGATGTCTTTGTTGTCTTCCACCCAGCCTCTTGACAGATATGTGGGTGCATGAGATCCCCATAACCACAGTAGAACGGACATGCACAGCCCAGCCTACCTGTCTCACAGGTGACCGATGAGTTGTCACTGGACGTCAGCGGGACTTCATGGTTCAGACACCCAAACACTGTCATGTTCTCTCCACGCAGGGAGCTCTGGCAGCAGAGGAGGAGATGGCCCTAAACCAGTGCTGGGGATGTCACCTACCCTGACAGCAGCTGGATCACAGCACCCCTCCCCACTGCCCATCACCCAAGAATGCCCCAATTCCAATGCCATCATCCCACCCTTGGAGCATCCTAACCTGTACTCCATCAGCCAAGAGCTCCCAAACCATGGCCCAGGACCCAAGAGCACACCAAATCCTGTTTCTTGCCCTGCTGCAGCCTCTCAATCACCCATCTCCCAGTCCATTCCCTGCAGGCTGCTCTGTCCCATCTAGGATGCAACATGGCCACCTCACCACGTTGAGCCTCAGCTCCAGGTTGAGCACCCCACCACTGTCCAGCACTGGTAGGAGGTTGATGACGAAGACAGCAGGGCGATCGGGTGGCACAGACACGTTGGGCCCAAAGAAGATGTAGAAGTGGACAGAGAAGGTGTCCAGCTCATTGCGCAGTGTGGGGCGGACTGGCCAGCACTGCTCGCCGGTGGGTGAGGTGATGGAGACCGGGTGCTTCGTGCCATTGGGGCTGGCAGGTGGAGGGCTGTCCCCCAGTGCCAGCCCACCCGCAGAGCCAAATGAATGGGGCATATTCATGGAGGCACTGGAGGGCAGGAAGGGTGGCCGAGCCAGGCTGGGTCGGGAACAGTCTGGAGAGCAGACCCATCAGCCTCAACATCACACAGACCCCCCAGCCCCGTCTTAGTTCCCACCTCCCCTCCTTGCCCACCACCCAACCCTGTCTGCAACCCAGCCCCAGTATGTCCCAGTGTCCCCAGTGAGCAGTGCTGGGTGTCACCCTGCACCCAGCTGGGGCCAGATCCTGTGGGCATCCTTTACCTCCCCCACACCAGTCATTCAAGCAGAATCAAGACAATGACGCCCACCCATTCCCATGCACCCTCACCTGTGAGCTGCACAGTAACTTGGAAGGAGATGATGCCCGGCACCCCAGGGTGTTTCTCCACCAGCACATAGTACCAGTGCTGCCAGAAGGGCAGGTCCACTGCCAGCTTGCAGGGAGTGTGCTCCCGGCAGTCCAGTGCTGTAGAGTTGTGCAGTGGGGGAGCCTTGGCCCGCACACGCAGCCAGAGTGGGCAGCCCTCGGTCCCATGGCACCGCAGCACCTCCACCAGCACTCGCGACGTGTAGCTGGGCACAAACACCCTGCAGGATAGCAGTGTCAGGTCCTGCCCCTCAGCACAGACCAACAGGGCTGGGGAGGCAAGCCAGAGGGATGGGACACCCTCAGCTCATCCCCCTGGGGATGCCCTCTCTTTAGAAGACCCTCTCACACTCACTTGTAGAGGCAGGAACGGTTGTGGGACGCCATGGTCTGCTCAGTGATGTGACCAGGGTACAGCACGGCAATGTTCACCAGGCGCTGCACAATGAGCTGTGGCTGGAAGAGGGACTGGCACTCCTCATAGAGCCCCTGCACCAGCAAGACAGTCGGCATGGGGCAGGGGCCACTGGACACTGTCCCAGCTTGGGACACCTGCCCTGGACACTGGCAGCCCAGAACAGTCAGATCCCAGCCAAGGCCAGCAGCAAGCCCTGCCACCCCACAGTCACCCCAAGCCCTTCACCTTGACAGAGATCTTGCCCTCATCCTTTGGCAGGTGGGCAGCCAGGAACCAGTCCCCGGGCAGTGGGCTGGTGACATTGAACACTCCTGTGGTGCGGTTGGGCAGGGTCCAGGTAAGGGTCAGTGCGAAGGAGCCAGGAACAGCCGTGTCCCTGGGGAAGTGTGTGTGCAGCGGGTTAATGACAGAGGGAGCCCCTGAGCGGAAATACCTGCAGGAGAGAGCAGTTATCAGGGTGCAGGCTGGGCATCATGGCAGGGCCAGCATGCCCTACACTTGGGGGTTCCATGCTATTAGGAAACATAAAGACATCATGGGAAGCCACCTCTAAGCTGGGACCTTGATGGAGACTGATATTCTCTGGGTGAGCGTTTAAGAAAAACTGTTCATGTATGAGATGCACGAAAGAGTGGAGCCTGCAACAGTCCTGAGAGCACGAATCATGGGGAGTGAGCACGCATGCGTATGTGTGTGCACGTATGTATGGGCACACATCTGTGCACACGTCTGTATCCACACAGGCATGTGTGCGCATGAGTGCTCCTCTTACACGTGCATGCAAATATGCACATACATATGGGAAGCTGCCATATGAGGAAAGGCTGGGAGGATTGGGTTTGTTCAGGCTTGAGAAAAGAAGGCTTAGGGGAGACCTTATCACCGTGTCCCAGTATTTAAAGGGTGGCTACAAAGCAGGTGGAGCCTCCCGTTTTACAAGGAGCCACATGGAGAAGATGAGAGGTAATGGGTACAAGTTACTGCTGGGGAGATTCTGATAAGACACAAGAGGAAAATTTTTCACAACAAGAACAACCATCCATTGGAATAATCTCCCCGGGGAAGTGGTGGATTCCCCAGCATTGGATACTCCTAAGATCCAGCTGGAGGTGGTGTTGGGCCATCATGTGTAGACTGTGCTTTTAGTACTCTATGGTTCTATGCTATGTACATGTCCAAGCATGAAGCAGGCAAGAGCAGACAGGCTCCAGGGCAAGTCCAGGCAGCAGCAGACAGAAGCAGGCAGAAAGGAAATAAGCAGGGCAGGTTGCTTACTCACACGGTGATGCTATGGTCTGGGCATTGGTCCCCAAAAGTGCCACCCTGCTCCTTGAAGGTGATGAGGTTCCAGACAGCGATGACTGTGTCCTCAGGGATGTGAAAGTGGAAGAGCTCGATGCTGGCAAAGGAGCGGAAGGGGCTGAGCTTGCGTGGTGTACGGGTGAAGTAGTCGGTCACAAAGAGCCCATCTGCAGAGAAGACCCAAGGGGCTTTCAGCAGGGTGGAGTGCTGGAGAGGAGGGCTGAAGAGCCCTCAGTCTTGGCTGCTCAGACTCTGCCCAAGTGCATCCCACTTCTTTCAACTCATCATCCTCTTCAGTGAGGACCTGCCTCCTGCATTTCATCTGTGATAAAGGGTCATTCCTCATGGCTTCAGCCCTCTCCCAGCAGGTCAGTTTCCACAAGGACATAGATTCTCACCCTTCTGCCTTCCAAGGAGGTTTAGCACAGAGCCCATCATAAACCAGAGTCCCACAAGAAGAAGGAGTGAGTTGTGCACTTCCTGCACAGCCTCACAGCTCTCCCATGTGGAGGAGGAATGGTGCACATATGTGCGCACATATGCGCACGTGGGTGTTGCCACAGCAAAGTGGAGGTGTGCACACCCACATGCATGGGTTTTTGTGGCTGTGCACAGTCCCATGTTTGCAAGACACTGCCTGCAAGCCCCCAGCAAACAATGGAGCCACCTTCACCTGCCCAGATGTCTGTCAGTTTGATTTTGAGGGCCCCCCAGCAGAGGGGGAGCCGCTTCCATGTCAGAGTAAAGGCAAGGGAGTTCCAGTCTCCAGACAGCAGCTTTAATTTTACCCTACCATTGTCACAGTTCCCCAGTGCCAATCTGGGAGACCCATCCATTATTCCCCAGAGATGCACCAAGGATGAGATGTGCCCCACCTCCGCACAAGCTGCTGGCAAGGCGGATGCCAGCAGAGGATGGACTGGGAGCAGGGCTGTGTCCAGGAGGACTCATCCAGTGGGGAGTGGAATAACTGAAAGGGCTGCTTTGCACAGCATGAGCCTGGCTGGGAGTGCGTGCATGTGCTTGTATGCACGTGTGTTTTTGCTGCGTGTGTGCAGTCTCAGCCGGCTGTACACTGACATGCATCTTCTCCCTTGCCTGGAACAAAGGCAGCTCCCCCTCCCCTTCATTTCCAGTCAACACAAGCCAGGCGTGAAATATCTGTCTCAATGCAAGAGCACCTGATCCAAATCTCCACACCATGAACCACCCAGTCACTCCACAGCTCTCCTCCCCATGTGGGAACAGTGATCTGGCAGGGGACCCCAGGGAGGAAGGGGTATTGAACACAACTCTAAAGAGGTGGCGTGGCGGGAAGCACTCGGAGCTTCCCGGTCCCGGCGCAATGTCCCCTTATGCCTACTTGAGCCAGGTGCAGGTAGAGGGTCAGTCTGAAGCCCTGTGGTGGTGTAGCCAGCGCACGGGAGTGTTGCTGGAGGATGGAGTGGGATTTCCTATCCATGAACGGGCGGGGAGAAGAAGGAAAACCGGAGTCCTGGAGCCGCGGG
>NW_010418581.1:3827-27533 GCF_000710305.1 Buceros rhinoceros silvestris | reverse complement strand
AAATAAATAAATAAGTGGGGTTTTCTTCCCCAAGGGATGACATTTCTGTCCATAAGATCCTCTAACATGACTGGCTAGCTGTATTTTATTTTCTGCAGTTGCGTGTTCTTTCAGATTAACAGGGATTTCATGACTATAATGTAATTTGTCACACAAACTGCCATTAGGAATTGTTTGCTCACTGATACTCGTCCTTGGTGAGCACATTTTGGTACCATTAACGTAGCAGATACCTCAGACTCTTCTGCTGATGTTTCAGACAAGATATCCAATTTCTGCAGAAATTCAGACTTCTTCATTTAGCTTGGGTAGAGAGAAAAAGCACCATCACTGCCAATTGCATGATCACTTGTATTCAGTTTCTTTTTATTTTTCAGAAAGTTTTGCAATAAGGTGTCCCAGAATGCATGGAGCAATATTTTTGTCAGTATTTACAAAAGCAGCTAGAGATAATCTACATCCTGACCAGCTAAAGTGAGTCTGAAATAATCTCAGTGACAACTCATACCGTAAAGAGAAATGTGGGAAAAATCCTGTAGCTTCTGGGAACATTCTGAGACTAATGCGAGTGATCGATAGATGCAGGAACTAACCAATTTATGTGGCCAGCTGAGAATGTTTGCCTTCATTTCTCTAAGGCTTCCAGAGGTTTGCATGCTCATTTAAATTAAATCTACCCTGTGTTCACATCCTTTTTAAAACAAATTTCAAATTGACAAACTTGAGTTTCAGTTGGATGCTTTCATACATTCTCTGTTGTCACTTCGGAGAAGCCTCATTTCTCTGCTTGTAAAATAAGAACATTATTTTCTACTGCTCTTCTTTATCTGGTCTGGCTGTGCTGGAATGGCTGGTTGACTAAGGGCTTTGAACACCTCATACGTTAGGGACCCTGTGTCAATCCAAGTACTGCTATAACAGAGACAAAGTGGTGCCTTTCTTGATTCTTGACTTTGGCTTGATTTTGACGGGGGATGGATGTTATATTTATGTTCCATTTCTAACTGCTTTATAAAATCTGTTTTACATTTGCTCGTAATTTTCTGTTTCACCCAGTTGGATAGATTCTTCTCTGTTCCAAGGTCCATAAACATAACACAGCGCAACACCCTGGAGAACCTTTTGTGTATGTTTTTAATGTTTTAGTCTCTATGGATATAAACCAGCTTGCTGGTGTTATCAGACTGCCTTTTGATTGAAGCAGAGACTAATTAAGTTACTTATATAATTATTATTCTAAAGACTTTCCTTGTATGCCTCATCTGTCTTTATGTTGCTGAAGGAGACATTTTCTCGTCTACATTTCTGCTGCCTGAGCAAATATAAATGTGCTCCTTAGGTCAGCTAACACTGAGTACAATTTTTCTCAGTTAATGAGTGTAAGGAAAAAAACCAAAAACCAAAGAAGACGACAAAAAAACCCCTAGTCCTGCCAGAACCTACCTAAATATAAACACATCTCCTGGCCCACTCAACAATCCACGTAGATTTTGCATAAAACCATTAAGATCTATATAGAGATAGCACATTCATAATCTCTCTCACTGCAAATAGAGCTGCACAGAAGCTCGTTAACATTTGTTTAGAGGCGAGGGCTGGATTCTACTGGATTTATTGATGTTCTGCATGAGACAGATACTTGTCTCTGCCATCTTACGTATCACTAAGCCATCTAGTCTAAGCTAAGAATCTGAAGAACCTCTTTGGACTTTGAATCAAAAGAGAAAAGATGAGTAACGATGTTTATGTGTGTAGCTTATTTAAGGAAACTAAATCAAATGAACTGGTGGAGATGGTCAGATCTAAGGAAAATTAATCCACTTTACTCCATGAATTAAATACTACCATTTTTGGAGCTAAACATTGGCTCTTTTCTACTGTGATTATGGACTTTCTTACACACAGTGCAAATGCCTATAGCTTGCTTTGCTAATTTATACATCTCTAAAGACTTCAACTGCTCTACAGTTCTTTCAGAGCACAGGAAAATTCTGGGGGTTTCTTTGGGGATCATTTTCTGGGAACTGGTGGTGGTTTGCTGCTGCTTCTGAAGGATGCATTGTGAAGGCTTCCATAGATTTTGTTACTGCCAGTTTCAACCATCAGCTTCTCTTGGTTGGTTCCTGATTAGGAAGTCCCTACATGTTTTGTCTTCAACTGATTGAAGATCAAGAAGTGTCAAGCAGGTATTCAACTGTGCTTGGAGAATGGTTCTATAAATGGAAGACAAGACAGAGCTCACGGAAATGCACCGATGGTTGAAACAAGAGGACAAGAGAGCCCAGAATCTCTGCTTAAACCAATGCAAAGAGGGTGCTGATGCTCCACTGTGCAGTAACCTGCGCTGGCTGGAACATGACACATCAGAGGCCTCTGCCAAGGGAGAGCACCTGAGGGAGGATGCTGACATGCAGGTTGTCATGGAGCTGCTTCTGTCATGGTGCTCCTTCCACAAGCTGGAAATTGTGACGGTCTCACCTGTGGGAGTTGTGCATTGGCTGAGGTGCTGAGTTGGCAGCTAGAAAACTATTAGAAGTACTAAGCAAACTGTACCCCATCAGGAAGGGTCTAAAGGAGATCAACAAGGTCTTTGCAGAGACCATAAAGAGGTAGTATTAAGTGCAAAAAGGGAGAGGCTCTGTGGGATCTCCATCCTTGAAAACATTACAGATTTAATTATTCACACCTGCTTTGTGCACGTGGTTGGACTAGATGATCTTTCTCAGTCCTTTCAAATCTACAGGCTTTCATGAACCCTGTTCCATTTCAAGTATTTTCATTGTGGAATCAAAGGGGAAGCCACCCATAGACAAAACTAATAATGTTGGACCGACACCAATCAGGCTCAGTCTGTTGCATTTTTTTTCTATTAAAACAACCAAACAACCAAACAAACAAACCTCCATTTTTTTCCCAATTTATCCTCGTTTTCTAAGCCCCAGATATTTGAGCAACCAGATTTTCCCTGTATGTGTGCTTGCATATAGTAAACAAATCTTTTGTAGATATGCATCCATGCTTGAAGGCTTTTCAAGAGATTGAAGCACGTTGCCATGATGAGAAATCAGAGGAATCCACTGGTCTCCTGTCAGACTCCTGATAAAGCAAAAATGAAATCCCTAACATTTGCTCCCCGTGCAGCATCAGCTCATCACCTAAATTCAGTTACAATTGGTATGAATTGTACTGGGAGTGGATGTATTAAAGCTTAAAGTGATCAAACAGAATGGTGATGAGAGCTCTAGAGATCTGTGGGGAAAACATGTAGAGAGCTGAAAATCGCCCCATACAACACGTAAAAACTATTTAATTAGGGATGGGAACTATTTAAAGTAAGAGGGAGGGCAGAATTCCAACAGTCATAACTTAATGAGTTCTACAATGATTCTCCTGAACACTGTAAGAGAGATCAGACACACAACTGTACAAGGTTGTGACTGGGAAAGGACAACTGAGCTTGGCTATTTCAGTTCACAGTCAGTTATTATTTTTGATGTGTCTTCATCATGATTCATTGGGGGATATCTTGCACGCAGAGAGTAAAGCATTTTAAAAATTTTAGTAGATACCTTGTCATCATGGATATTTTACATAATTTTCAGTTATTCAAAAGGAATTAAAAATTCTGTTTGTTTCTTATAAGACCTTCCCCTCTTCACTTGATTCTATGCAACTGCAACAAGAGGTTGAGACTGTTAACATGCACAATTAAACACAATAGCAGAGATGACTTTAATGAACTATGGACCAAAACAATATTTGACTTTAGGATAGATAGTAAGAGAAGTTGACAACCCCCAAAATTAAGAAAAGTTTGTTGACAAATTATTAAAATACAGTGCATTGTGAAAAATGACACTGCAGCTCGAAATTGTCCTCTGTACATTATTCACTTAATTCAGAGAACAGAATTTCTCTCTGACTCATGAGTTTGGCTGCAATAAAGAATTCATGCAGGAACAGCCATAGAAAGTAAAATATTACTTAAAAAACTCAAAATATTTGAGGAGGTAACAGTCATCCTGTATAGCCACCATGCCCTGGATAAGCATATTTTGAACTGGGGTGAAGAAAAAAACTGCACCGGAACTTGTGTGAATGCTAAGAAAATTGTTTCATATAACATCATATAATTAGAAAATATTGCACAGAATCACTACCTTGTCAAGTGTACCCAGCCTTTTTACAGCTGACTGCATGTGGAAATCTTCAGAACAGATTTAATCCCTCTGTAGAATCTGATGTTTTTTACAGGGCATAAATGGGATATTATTTCAAGTGAAAATATCTCTATTTGAAAAGTAACTTCGATGTTTTTAGTTTAAATCATATTAACTTGGGGTTCTCAATGTGCATCACATTTTTTGATTAAAAAAGTCAAACCATCAAAATAAAAATTATAAATGATCAGAAATTACAGCACTTCATTTTCAGTAATATTTCCAAAGCAATAATAAAACACTTTAACAATGAACCTGTTAATGACCAATGTGAGTTCTTATAAGGCATTGGGTGAAGCTGACAGAGCTTTATTTATCTAGCTGACCATTAACTCATCAATAAAAGGGTTACTAGTCAAGAGTGTAAAAATTGTTCATATAAATCTTAGTTATGTTACTATTAAAATACTAAATTAGTTTTCTAAAATAATTTACTTTACCATTATCATGGTGTAATACCAGTAATTTATCACCAACACTTTATTTCAGTCACTATTAGCCCAATAAACAAAAATTGACCGGATTGCACATCTAAATAGGGAATATAATTTTATAATTAGGAATCCTTCTTAACTGTACACTCTACATAGCAATTAACATAAAGACATTCAGAACACAGAATTTCATCTACTATGATGCAGAAGTCAGAAATAGCATACTCGTTACTCCATACCTCATATAGTCTTCCTAGTAGACTTATTCTTGTCACGTGACACTCTTAGAGGTCCATCTAAGGACACTAAAATCGTGCTATCAATCCTTTTTATGTAATATGCTAATTATATTTAACTCTATCCTGGTTTGAGCTAGAAGAGGACCTGTTCTCCGTTCAGGGATCTCCCTTGCCAGCTCAGCCTCTGCTCAGTCACGGCACTGGCTGGAGTTAACGGCAGATTTCGGCAGACAGTGCCTGCTCCTGGCAGTGACAGCGCTGGATGGTCCCAGTCACTGCCAGGGGCTGGGGTGCAGAAAGGCTCTGGCTGACCCTTGCTGCTGGGCAGACCAAGGTCACTGCTCCATCCATGTCCCATGGTGGGGGGCAGGAAGGGAGAGGTCACAGCTGCGGGGAGGAGCGGACAGGCCAGGTGACCCCGCACTGACCAGCCAGGTGTTCCAGCCCATAGACGTCACATTCAATATAAAGCTGAGGGAGCAGAAGGGTCAAGTTTTTTCTTCAATGGCCGGTATCCAAGGAGGACTCTGCCTGTTCTGGCTTCAGTCACAATTCGTGTGTTCTGGAATCCAGCTCCAGAACCCACCTCCTAAATCTGGTTCCCATCAGCTGCTGAGTCCGCTCTGTGACTTCCCCAGTGATGTCACCCACTGGTGACAGTGACGTTTTTGCCATCAGAGGGGCTTGGTTCCATATTGGTTTTGTATATATTTGAATAAATTTCGTTTTATCGTTATTATTTTCATGAAAGCAGTTTTAGTTTTCTTTTCCAATTCCATCAGTCTCTCTCCCTTATTCCCATTCTCTTCCCCTTTGGGAAGGGAGAGGGTTAATAGAGAGCACACATCATTTGTCTAGTGGCCAGCACAGCCTTAATCTTGACAAGATGTAACAGCTATTTTCACTTGATAAGCATGGATTTTGAGATGATCACCCAAAGTCACGCAACTTGGCCCAACATCTAATTTTCAATGGAATCATGATCTGAATGGCATGGACAAGTAACTACATCTGTGCCTGTCTGTCCATTTTGTTTCTTCAGTAGTTTTGGCCTTGATCTGAAACTCAAAAATAGGTGTTTGGGTACAAACTTTGAGGGAACTTCGGGAAGAGGGATATTCAGTCAAAGTCAAAGGAAGTCAGATCAAATCAGCACAAGACTTGTTATCTACGTTAGTCACGGAACTATGGAAAAAATGGATTTGAAAATGAGTTCAGGTTACATCTTTGCAAACTGATGGTAAATGGGTATTATTGCCAACTGATTGTCAGCAAAGATCTTTTTTCTTCTTTCTCCATGTCTTATTGTAGAACTCCACTTAATTTTCCTTGCATTGAAATGGGAGTCTGAAATAAATGGAATGAGTTTCTATAATATTTGTGTTATGAATATGAATGAAAGCATGGAGGGGTGGAAGGTCTTCAGGCAATTTTAAATGAATCCTAAAATGTGGCTAGCACATCCATTCCAAATGGACATAATAAGCACTCGAACACCGTGAAGACTTTAATTAAGAAACAAGTATTAAAAAAAAAAATCAGCTAATTTCCTAATTAAATTAACGTGCACTTGTAAATGGGTTGCCAGTAATTTCGATGCTGGTGTCATTGTGTCTTTTAGGTGTAATGCATAATTTTTAATAGGCTATTACTTGATTCTTCATAACCCAGACATGGTCTTGAGTGGTTAACTCAGTAATGCTCTAAAAGTTGTGCAGATTTTCCTTTGATGAAAAATTATGACAAAAATAGTACATTAGAACAGAATGCTTCAGAAGAAGATTTGAACAATTACAAGTAGTGTAAATCCACAAAAGTATCAGTGGACTTAGTGACACTTATTTCACAGCTGCACTGCTAGAACAGAGATGAAAATCTTTTACATCCTGTTTGATCCTCTCCAAAGTATTACCTGAACATTTCTGTGTATAGTCTCAAAAGAATACTACAGGAAGATAATTACAGCAATTAATTTTGCAGAAGTAGGGTTCTGTTTTGTTTTTTTTTTTAAATCTGATTAACCAATCAACTTGGTTAAAGCAGCACAACAGGAAAAGAAATGGAACTCAAGTTTTCCAAGACACTTGCCTTGTGTAACACTGTATTTTACTGATGAATTGCTCTGGCTTTTAATACACTTGAAAGGAAACACGTCCAAATAATTCACTTATCTAATCCCTTATCTAATCCCTAGAGAGAACTTACCAGTTGTTGATGAGGAGTGGGTTGTTCTGATTTTTTACATTGTTTTGTACTTTCTCCTGTGGGATCCCTTCCTTTTGGCAAGATCACAATAGCATCCTGTTGAAAGCTGGTCATTCTTTTCCTTTTATTCCCCTCAAATATATAGTATTTTTATCACATCCAGAGTCTTTTTGTAAACTGACAGAAGAAATAAGTCTAAGAAAAGACATAGTAAAAAATCTAGATTGCTTCTAGTCAATTAGCTCTAGATAAACTTAGCATCTCTATGGCGTAAAGTTACTCTGTGTTTCTACGTTAGACATATAACAGAAGACAAGTTATATAAAAAGATTTGGTCCCCCAAAACTTCAGGAGTTTCAAAAAACATAAGAGTTCTGATATTTCTTTTTCTCCTTATTTCCCTTCATTCTCCTTCCTTAGCAAGGGTCCCTTCTTTACCCTTCCGCTGGCTGTTGATGTCTTCTCCTCAGGTGCCATCACCTAAAAAAGGCTTCATTGCGTATCCTGCCTCATTGACTTCCCTTTTTCTCCTCATCTCATTTTGAAACCTATTGACTGTTTCTTAATTTCTCTCTCCATAAGTTATTGCCTTTATGACTGAATGCTTTAATTTATTCCCCATATAGCTTCTACACACTACTGCTTCCTGTGATTTATGGCATATGTGGTCTTCTATTGTTTAACTCCATAAAGGTAGTTTGGATTGAAATTCTGTGAAAGGAGACATACTCCCACATGACTAGAGAAGTCAGACTGCACTGCCATTACCTCCACATCTTGTTTACAGGCATAGTCAGAAACGGAATCCTTAAAACATTTTTATTGATGTTTATGACACTATTGCAATGTCACTGAAATTTCTGTTTGTTCTGAAAACCAGCACCCACCCTGCCCACCCACCTCCCTCCAAAAAAAAAAAAAAAGCATACTCCCACATGACTAGAGAAGTCAGACTGCACTGCCATTACCTCCACATCTTGTTTACAGGCATAGTCAGAAACGGAATCCTTAAAACATTTTTATTGATGTTTATGACACTATTGCAATGTCACTGAAATTTCTGTTTGTTCTGAAAACCAGCACCCACCCTGCCCACCCACCTCCCTCCAAAAAAAAAAAAAAAGTAATCAAACAAATAAGAACTAGGAAAGTTAATTCTAAGTTTTTGATCTCGAATTCTGGGGTTCCAGGATATCCTTGCACCCTAACAAGTGTATGGGAAATAAAAACAAATCAAGGATTTCGAAAAAAAAACTTTTTTAGGGAGGAGGATTCATAAACTAAATCAATCTCTTTGCTCTACATCTTTAGATCCTTTGCACAGTGCAAAGCATTCTCTTTGACACTCATGGAAAGTAAGGGACTGACAAGCACCCACTATTATTTTTTTAATTATTGTTCATTCCTTCTTCTCTCCTGCACACACTCCTACAATTTCTGCAACTAAAAATAACAACAGCACAGTGGTGATTTGTTCTCTGCCTCTTCTAATATACACCTGCTTGTAGTTCATCAGCTGCTTAGCAAAAATATAATTACGGTGCTCTAGTTTATATGTCAAAACTGTTCACTACTCCTTTTGCAAGGATGGAAACCATGGGAAAGAAAAGGTGATGTTGCATATTAGAGGTGCATAATTTTCTGAAAAGATAAAAATGCATGAAGACACAAAATGCATAAATTAAGAAGGAATTGTATAATACTCATGTCTCTGTACAGGTCTTCTAGACAAAATCTACACATGTATTTAGTAGTCTCCAAAATTTAATCAATCATCTAGTGTTTACGAAATCATCTATAAAAGTTAGGTAGCTAGCAAAAAATCACTGGAGTTTTGCTACTGGTTCCAGTCACACCATCCACACACTCCCATCTCATAGAACTCAGTAAATGGGAACTTTGGCCTTTTGCCTGTAAGGATTCTGAAATAACTTGAAGTTTTGGTAGGAAAATAAATCCTGTAATTTCAGTGTGTGTGTTGGACCAAACATGGTGCCATTAAGAGGTAATGATGTCTTGAAAGCAAGCATGTAAAGATCATCTTGGTATCTATGGCCCAGGTAGAAGCAGTCATGGAATTATCATTAAGCCTGTAAATAATTTATATTGTGGACCAAGACTCAAGGACATTTAGCTGAAGAGTGGGGAAACAGGGAAAGAACAGAAAAACATTCTTGGAAAATAAAGCGTCTTCCATCATAGCAAGTGTTTGGTTTGTCAGGAAAGAGAGGAACAGTTCAGGAATAAAATAACACACTTTTGGAAACAGATTTTTTATAAGAACAGAGGAATATCTCATGCATAAACAATCTGTCAACAATTGTGCCAAGCCTTCCAGAGGAGTGGATTAAGAACACCAGTGATGGTGACAGAGAGTTGTTAACCAATGAGGGAATTTGAACAAGCCAAAGAGGAACTGGATATGCTTTACTCAGTCCTGTAATGAAGGTGTCCATTGTCACTTGAGCGTAGATATCAGGGGTTGAAAAAATATCAGCATTGATATGTGGGGGACCAAGAAGGGTCCAGAATAAGCCCAGGAAAGATTTCAGGAGATTCAAGAAGAGACAACTGAGGAAAGTCCCCAGGACTTTGCACCCAGATGATGCACTGCACAGCTGGATCCACTATGCTGATCCACATGACTTCTGGACTGCGTCACCTGTCTTGCAGATGGGGAAGTTGTATAATTTGTGAAGTTTGCATGTATTCGTAACTAGAACATTTTATTATCCATTAATTCACTGCATTGCTAATTTGATTTTAAACTGTGAAGAAAGGTCAGCTCACCCACATTCAGTGAAACTTTCTGAGAAAACAGTGCAAAGGGACACATTGCCTTACAGGTATAGAGGAAGTACATGGTTCTGGCCACCTACCAAATGGACAACAGGTCCAAGGACTGCCACATGTCACTGCAGATCCTTTCATCAATGTGCTACCCTTCTGGCTAACAACCTTGTCAAGAGTCCAAAATCCAGTGACCCAGAGTCATAATTTCATGAGTTTTGCTTTTGCTGAAATGAACAACATTCACTATGTAACAAATTTCTGTACATCAATGCATAAAATCAGTTGTGGCCACTTTAGCAGGGAGACTGGTAGAGATGATGGAAAGGGACTGTCACTTCCTGTTGGAGTAAGGAGTACGTGAAAGTTTACCCAGTCCTGTGTAGTGTCTAGTCTGGAGTTATTATCCTCTGTGGCCAAAGTACATTTGACTTACAAAGGTGTTCAGCTTCCTGATACCACTGACTGCAGGAGAAAATTAGGCACTGTTAAGAAGCTGGCCTATTATATTTCACTCCAAACCTGAATCATTAGATACCTTAGTGAATGCAATTAGCTGCAAAATTTCGAGCAGTTTATTAAAAACCAATGGGTTCTCTGAACAGTCTTTGTAAATATAGTAGCATCTGGAAAAAACAAGGAAACTGAAATCAATGTATGTTTTCCCTAGGTGGTGATGGAATATAATGCTATCTCACCCTATTAATCTTCTGTCATTTTTAATGAGACCTACTGATATCCAATAAAAATGTAAGGAAAGGTAGAAATATGAGTACAAGTGCAAATGAGGAAAAGATGTATTAATACTGTAAATAGCTACATACTGTGAAATTTGAGCCCACAACAGGAAAATAAAACAAAACCCTTACAAATCTGTCACTGCTTCTAGCTGGCAGGTGATGGGGACAATTCACTTCCAGTTGTATACAAGGGAAACACAGACCAAAAATAACTAGAATCCAGATTATTTAATAATTATTTTCATATGAATTAGAGTTTAAAGGTTTTTTCTTTTTGTTTTGTTTTTTTAATCTTTTATTCTAGTTCTGGCTTATGAGTTTTTCTTAAACGTAGGAATTGAAATGCTTAACTTTGGGACCACAGATCATAATGCAAAATTACTCTATTGTGGAATGGTACTATGTTCATGGCATTACAGAATCACAGAACCATCTGGTTGGAGGAGACCTTTAAGATCAAGTCCAACTGTATTAAAGACAAGTATCGCTGAAGCTTTTCTTCCTGTCCCATGATTTTTTTGTATCTCTTTGTAATGGTTTAAGACTCATGGGAATAGTCATATATCAAGGTATTTTTTTTTTTTTTAGCCTTTGGATTTTATTCTTAACAAGGTGGGAGAGTTTAATACAAGTATCCTATGTCCTGACTAATTTCCGTATTCATGTCACTATCAATCAGCAAGTGGCACAATCTGCTGTAATGTCCCCCCCTCGCCCCTTCCCCTCCACTCTCTGCAGTTTAGCACATAACTGCTTTCTCAATTCTGAAATATAATGGGCTGAAGCAATTTGTGTGGAATACATATACATTTTTTCCATAGCCATAACTGCATTGACAGCCATGGGAAGATTCCAGATAAACAAATGAGAATAAAGAAGTTATTTTGTTAAGTCAGGCATGACTTTGAAATCCCCCAAGTTATTAGACTGTATCTCTTTTTATTCATAAGGTGCAAAATGAATGGAGGTTCTTATGAAATTGATAAGTGTAACAGATGTAAACTTATTTAGATACAGAAAAGCAGAAGCTAAGAGTTAAAGTAATCAAAGTCACTGTAGTTTCTTGCTTTTGACACAAAATGCATTCATCATCATGTTTTGTAGCTTGTAACATGCCTTTAAACTGAAGTTATAACTCCCTGCTCTTGAATAGCTTCCTTTTAAGTGTATGTCAGGCTGTATACTCTTTTCACAGAAAAGAAAGGCAAAGGGAAAAACACGGGCATATATGAGGAGTAAGCAGGAATTCTGCTAGATCAGAGGTAATATAAGACAAATACATAAAGAAATGAAGGGTTAGGCCAAAACAATCTTTAAGTGGCTAGTAGGAAAAGCACTGTTAACAAGTGTACGAACATGACAAATCTAGAGTGATGGTTTCTCTGGCATGCCCTCTCAGCATCTTACAGTCACTTGTACAGAAAATTCCCACTGCATCACACAATCCTGAAGGCTGGAAGGATCTCCAGAGGACATTTGGCCCAGAGCAGGTCCAATTACAATGGACTGCTCAGGGCTTTGTTCGGTCTAGTTAGCAACATCTTCATGGACAGAGGTTCTACAGCATCTCTGAATCCCTGCTGGAATATTTAACCACACTCATAGTAAACATTTTTGGTTTATATCTAATTGAAATTGCCCCTTTTCTTTCTAAGAAAGGTCTGATTCCTTCTTCTCTGCAATCTCCCATTGCGTAATCAGTTACACATGCTTAACTGCCTAGAAGAGAGGACATTGTTTGGACAAAATGAGGTTAATCAGATGGGGGAAGAACATAGATATATGCTGCTCAGTATGGTGGATCCTGGATTTTGAATTAATCTTAATTTAAGTGATAAATCAGAAAGTCTTAATCTCATTTAGTTTTAAATCTCCTAGACTTTTAAAAAAGTCTTGATCTCTGTTACTTTGAAATGAATATAATTGAGGCTATAGCTTCAGGAGGTTGAAGACAAGGAACATCTAACTATTTTTAGAAGATATATGTAGGTCAGTTGAAAAGATGGGGAAAAAAAATCAGCCTATGCTTAAGTAAAGCTATTTGGCCTAAATGTATGAATTGTACAGTAACTAATCCAACAAGTCATTAACTGCTTCATGACTGTTGGAACTGCAGAACTCACAACTCAGATTGAGGTTGAAAGATCTGACACCATAAACATTTAGAGTTATGGGCTGATAAATATAAAGATGGTTATGGTTATCCAACAAACCTTTCACGAATGAGTACATTTGAACTAAGATGATTTACAAATTCCAAAGTGCCACATTTTAATGTAATGATATACACGTCAGAAAATTTTTATTGAATATATCACATCTGTAAGCATTTGAACTATATTTCATGTGAAATAAAAAAAGGGTAACAAATTAACTTAGAGTCAGAAAAGAATCAATGGCCAATATAATGAAAATAAGACAGTGTTTCAGTCATTACGGGTGTCAATGTCCTTCTTTGCATTCTGGAAGGAGTCTGGCTTCTATAATGATGAAGGAAGTTTTGAAGTGTATCACAACCCCCAGTTATTTCAGTTATCCACTTTCATGGCTCAAAATGTTAAGAAACTATGAAAACATTTTTGGTTAAAATTTCAGATCTTAAAATGCTTTGAAACACATAATCTCCTCAAGGGCCCTTCAGCAGTTTTTCTAATGTATCTTCTGTCAGTTTTCCCATATGGAACTGCCAAATTCAACCCAAGGAAACTGGTTGGCTGATTTAAAAAAAAAAAAAGAAAGTCTAGAAAGTATGTTGGGTCTGGAGAAAAAAAAACTTCTATTTTTTTTTCCAACAGTAAAATATTAACTTTTCAATAATGTATGAAGCATTAATCTACCTACAACAGATGACGCATAACATGGCTAATGGACCAAAACTGACAGCTAACAGACTAGTGTTTCTCAACTTTTATTAATATGCAAATATGTCTCAGAGAGAGATTTTCACTTCTCAAATTTAATCTACCAAGAAAGAATTGAACAGGTTACAGCAGTATAAACAGCAGTGTAGAAGGCTTCAGATCTTTTACACATAATGGCATCTGAAAAAGTGCTTTTTAAGTCTCCAGGAAAAAGACCCATCCTCAGCAAATACGGTTTTACATTATTTCAAAGCTCTAAATTAACCATTATTTAAGATCTTTCAAATGTATGCAATGGTTTAAATGTAAAGTTGTTAATTAATAGGTTAAGAGAAGTCTAGAAATACCTTGAATAACTTTCATGAGTCACAGCTCATCAACTGTAATTTATTAGAAAGAAGGGGGTAGCAGCAGTCAAGAAATGTTTTTGACACTTGTTGCTAAGGGTGAAATTAGAAATATGAAAAAAATCTAGGAAATGGTTGTAACTGATTTGAAAGAAAGCAATATGTAGTAACCCTTCTTCTAAAAAGCCTGCTATTAAAAGACATCTATTAGCAGTTTTTAGAATAGAAGAGGTTCAGCCTTTAAATAATTTTCTAGTAAGCTAAGAGTTTGTCTTTCTTTCGTAAGCTTTATTTACTCAGCCTGCAGGTCTTTTCTCATGTATCACTTATATAACTTGTTTACATTCCTAAAGGCTGTTGTTTGTAAAAGCAAATAGTCTTTTTATTTTGAATACAGCAAGGTCACATGAAAATTGAGAACATAGAGTCCTGATGAACAAGAATGACAACATTCCTGTTTCCTTCCATGAGGACATAATTTCATCTCAAACGACAGTAGAAGCATTTCCTTAGCTTTCTTTTTTTCAAGTTTGACATAATTTGATAGGAAACCTCTAATTAATACTATAGGAAAATGATAAGTGATTAATTGTGATAAAGTGGTATGACCATTAATTTTTAGTGATGTGCAAGTGTTACTTTGCTACTGCTATCAGCTCAGTGATTTTGTGATTCTTGTCAGCAATGGATGATAAAACAAGGAAGATAAAGGGTACCAGGCATATTTCTCCTACGTTAAAGCAGAGAAAGGGTTAGTTTAAAAAGACAGGTGATTTAGTGGGTTTGAAATATAAACTGAACCTAATTATGGTTCTAAATTTCTTTATAATCTCACTAGTTTAATTTCTTTTGGGTACTTTCTAATAATCCTTCGAGAGATTAATAACTGTAAAAAAAAGCGAACCCAAAACACCAATGAAACAACAAAAAGTCACCATGCAGTTTTATTGACTCCTTAGTGTTATACCCAGAATCGTAGCATCCCTGCTATTGCAGAGAACAGCTAAAAGATAGAAACCAAGAGTTCATCAGTTACAGAAACCCACCCTTCCTTAGGTAGATCCCACTATCATGTACCAGAATCAGTGGTCAGTCAGAAACCCTGCGCCCTAAAGACATAGTATGAGAAGTGCCGAAGCATAAATACTGATCAACTTTTCTTACAAAGAAAAACAAACCAGAAAAAAGAGTGACTTGAGTTCCTATCTACCTGTCAGGCACCAGCATGAAATGAACTTCGGCTGTCAGCGCCTAAGAGGTGTTTTTCAACAGCGGTAGAAGCCACTCCTTGTATTCCTGGTTACTTTGGAAAATTAAGCCCAGTAAGAGAAGGAGGGTCATCAGAGTAAAGGCTGTGGGACTTCCAAGGCTTGAGCTAAAGGGGTGCCAATCTGGTCACAATTCAGACTTTTGTAAAAGTAGGCAAGGCTCCTTCCCAAAATTTTTTAAATAACATTAATGCAATCTGATTTAATGATCTAGTTACTTTATTCAATGGATTATTTGTAGTGATAATATCCTTAGATAATGCCTCAGGTCTTTCAAATGTTTCAAATGTGTTCCAAGTTCTAGCATCTGAGTAAGACCATTAAAACCAATTGAAATTATCTAGAAGCTTTATTAAGACATCTTGTGAGGTGTTGACCTTGGCTGGCTGACAAGTGCCTACCAAGTGCCTACCAAGCCACTCTATCACTACCCTCCTCAATTAGATAGGGGAGAGAAAATATAATGAAAGGTTTAAGGGTCACGGTAAGGACAGGGGGAGCTCACTCATTAATTTCTGTCATAGGCAAAACAGATTTGACTCAGGGAAATTAGTTTAATTAAATGTAATCAAAACAGAATAGGGTAACAAGAAATAAACCCAAATCTTAAACCAACTCTCTCTTCTTCTCCGTCTCAGCCACACTATTGACTTCCCTACCTCCTTCTCCTGAGCTGCACAGACGAGAGGCAATGGGGGTGACGGTCAGTTTATCTGGAATTTCTGATGATCTTTCCTCCTCATACTCCAGTGTGGGGTCCCACTCATAGGTTACAGTCCTTCGTGAACTCCTCTAGTGTGGGTCCTTCCCATAGGCTGAAATTCTTGATGAGCTGCTCCAGCATGTGTCACTTCCACGGAGTGAGGACCTTCAGTAATGGATTGCTCCAGTGCAGGTGCCCAATGGGGACTGAAGTCCTGCCAGGAGCCTTTTCCAGTGCTGGATCTCCTTGGAGTGATAACTTCCTTCAGGGCATATCCACCTCATCTGGTGTGGGGTCCTCCACAGGTTGCACGTAGATATCTGCTCCATCATGGATCAACATGGGCTGTGGGGATACAGCCTGCCTCATGGTCTTCACAGGCTGCAGGGGAATCCTGCTCCAGCACCCAAAGTACCTCCTCTGTTTCCTTCTCCACTGACTTTGGTGTCTGCAGAGTTGTTTCTCTCACATACTCTCACTCCTCTCTTCTGGCTACTGCTGTGCAGCATTTTTTTTCCCGTCTTAAATGTGTAACCACAGAGCTGCTACCACTGTCACTGATTGTCTCAGCTTTGCCCAACAGTGAGTCTGTCTTGGAGCCAGCTGGCACTGTCTCTATCTGACACGGGGGAAGCTTCTGGCATCTTCTCACAGAAGCCATGCTTGTAGCCTCCCTGCCACCAAAACCTTGCCAGGCAAACCCAGGACGCCTCTCTACCACATTTTCTTATGGAGTGCAGAAGTAGAGATGACACAGTGGAAAAATAAGATCTGTGTGAAACTCTTTTACCCTTTACTAATGATAAATGCTGAAAGGGTTGTGGCATGTACTTGAACTGGTGTTCCATTTTCTGGGGTGTTGGCTGGTCTATCTCATTGGTGGTAATTGGGAAAGTGTACTTGGTGAAAGACATTCTTTCACCTGTATGAATAGTGTTTGTCTATGTCCCATAGGAGAAACTCTTTTGCAACAATATAGGAGATCAGTTTCATTTAACTCTCAATTCTTAGGAAACTATCTTTTAAGTTTGGTGTGGAGGAAATTTATTTTCCTCTTGTTAAGTCGGTGCTTCTCTTTATAAAAAGACCTTATCAGCTGCTATACAAAAAAGATCTTGTTGCTGTGGGCTCGCAGTACAAGTAGGTGAGCAGGGTCTAATACAGCATTTGTTCCTGTTAATTATTAAAATATATGTGTAATGAAAGGTATCATTCTGTTTCCAGATTTTATCTCAGATGGGATTTGGGTAGTTGAAATATTTGGGGTGGGATAGTGCTAGGCATATTCACAATTACAGCTGCATAAGGGGAAAAAACTTTTCCATTCAATTAAGATATACATGCTACATCACAGATTTTAATTAATATATTTCCTCTTTCCAGATCCTGTATCTGTTAACATATTTATTCCAATATTTATTCCAGTGAGTTCCATTGTTATTCCTCTACCTTTAATTTGTCTTACCTACATTACATATTTCTTTTTAGTTCTTTCTAAAACTGTCAATGATTCCCAAATTAATGTAATTAAAAAATTTCATTAAAATATTTCATTAAATAATTAAAATATTTATACTTCTAGCACCTGCCCTCAGTTTGATGCTGATTCTTTTATTACTAGCTTTATGTCTGTAACTCCAGCTGGCATCATCAAGGAGCATGTGTATTAGTATTAAGGGCATTAGACTTTTTTTTTAATTATGTCCCAGTTTGGGCTGAAACTTCTCAACCCGTAACAAATTAATTTTACCAAAGAGGATTTTTACTCTAATTCAATAAAGCAGTTAATCTTGTGCAAAGTTGCTCCATGGCTCAAGGGAGACCTTCCCAATGAAGAAGTGTTACTTCCTTTGCACAAAGGAAGTAACTGGCAGCAAGTCCTGCTCTTGTACAATGTCTACCTCCCTGTTACCTTTTTCAGGAAAGAAAGGAGCAGAGGTCCAGAGGAACGAAAAGTCTCTCTTGTGGGAGTAGACTAAGATAATGCAGCTTGTTAGCCAGCAGAATGAAACTAGATACACATGGCTTGGGTGGGAGCTCGGCTTTGTAACTGAAGACTACCGTAAAATAAAATAGCTCAGTAGTTACTATGAATAAATGGAGGAAGGAAGTTGGAAGATCTTTCTGAGTGCTTCAGAGACTGGAAAATAAAATGGACTAAGATCTATCAGTTTAAAAAATGAATCTATTTATAGCAGCAGGAAATTAGACTTGACTCTAGAGAGCCATTTCAGTTCATGTCATGTGTTTCTATATACTTAGGTTTAGTTCTACTGACAATCTCAAATTATTTTGTAAAAAGATTATTGAATTAAAGCAAAAGTGGTTTTCCATAATTTGGGAGGCTACGATGATTGGAATACTGTTATGAAATTACCATATTCTTCCTTTTTCCAATGATCTGTTACTGGATACCAGCAGATTTTGTAGTGGGTAGATATTTGGTCTGACATGTAGAGCTACTTTTGTTTTCATTCTTGTTTAATCTGAAAGCAACTAGAATCATAGCTTTTAAAATCTGAAAGCAACTAGAATCATAATTTTTAAAGTATTATCTATTAAAAAGTACTGGTGCCTAAGACATCGGTGAGGAATACAGGACACCGCATTCTTGCATAACAAAACCAATAAAGTTGTTGCTATTTTCTCTTTTCTGCAAATGGGTTCTCTGATGACTAATGCAGAGGGTCAGACTTTAAACTTTTCTCTATTAGCCCTTGCAATTTTCATCAAAAAGGTAAAAATTGCATTTGTTTGGAAACCTCTATTTATTCAATTTGGTTTATTGGAATATACTCAGTTCAAAAGCTGTTAGAAAGAGAAGTCTTTACACCAGTGTAACCACGGTGCTATAAAACAATCTCTTCCTCAGGATACTAGGCTAAAGAGGGTAATATCCTCCCCTGAAAATTTTGTAGTCTGAGGTTTAAAGGATGTGCCACCAATACAATGAAGAAACCAGAAAAGGCAAAGGCAGAAACTATGTGAAGAAAATAAATTTGATACATAAATCAGACACAGACATGTAGTTGTATAGATTGTAATCAGAAAATGTTGAGTTTCAGGTACTTAAACAAAAGTCCACACTTCTCAAATTTCTCTGAAAGAAACACACATTTAATATAGTCTTCTTCTGTAGGTCACATATAAAAACACCACCAAACAACGGTAGCATATGCTACCCACAACAGAAGTTCCATGATGAAAAATAAGATAATTCATAAATATAGTGATATCTAATATAGGATTTTGGATTACATATTCAATCTTCTGAAAATGCAATATTTAATACAACTACAATATAAGGAAGATGATTTACTCTTCTTCATTATTGTTATCATAATAAAAAGGAAATACAATAATTCAATGAGTATCTATTTGTTCAGGTTAGCAAAAAGTTGATAATTATTTGAATATGGTAATAAAATGAAAGTGTTTGGTAATGGATTATTACATTTTATGTCCATACATTTATTTCACATATTTCAAACTGTTTCATCCTACTGTGTGTAAGGAAAAAAAAACCACAAACCTAATAAAAGCTACTAATTTTAAGATAGGTTCAGGTGAAGGCAATCAATTTAAGAAAAAGCAAAGAAATATGAATTTTTTTGTGTTTAATAGGTCTACAGACAGGACACACTGAGGGACATGTTAATGCAGAGAATGCCTGAGGTGAGCCTTTGGCCGAAAACAAAAAGTGTTTTTTCACACAGCCTCAGGTTGAAACTGATCCTTAATTTCAATCTCCGTTACTGTGGGTATCACTAAAATAAGAGTACACTGAATCAGCATTAGTAAGCACATGCTGCACCAGTAAGACCAAACCGCACCTTCATAAGGAGATTGCTTTTGTCCCGTTTCCTAGAGCTGTATCTGAAAGCATTGTCTCAAAGATAGCTGATGGCAGAAGAAACTGGTTGTTTGTTACAGCTTTGAGTCAGACTAGCCCATTTACAGCTTTCCTGACATTCTGCAAAGGAACAACATCTCTCAGCCCATTCTTAGCACACAGGGGACCAGAATTTCTCCCTTCATTTTGCATAAAGCTGTGGGGCACTCTTAGCAACTAAGGACTTGTAGCAGTACTGGTACTAAGAGCCAGGGTGAATGCCACCCCCTGCTACATGGACATGAGGTGTCTGTACCCTCTGACTGCTCCTGAATAAGTCAGAGGAAGAAATAGAAAACCAATGTATTGACTTTCTGTAACTTCACAAGATGACATTAATGCCATCTCCCAATACAATACTCTGTCAAGTAAATATTGGAAGTCTATACCAGCGTTGGGACTGAAAGATTCAGCTATCTTCAGCCATCGGATTTCAGCAGATCTGCTTATGGAAGCAATGCAAATGACATCAAATTGTTGTTTAAATGGGCTAAGTACTCATCTCATGTTTAGCCAGTATTCTTGATCTAATTGGCTTCTTCCTAGGCATTTACGGGGAAAAAAAAGAAAATAAAAGGGAGGACTTGAAGGTTCCAGAATTGCACTGTCACTTACACTTTTGTCATATGTGTTCACTAACTTGAATGTTTTCAAGTATCAGGTAAAATCATTTGGCATTCCTCTGAGAAGCATAGAGTTGCAGGATTTCATTTCCCCACTACCCTGCTCATTCTGCTAGGGATGAACTATCTCACTTTGGATAGATTTTCAGGTATGATTCAGTGGGAAAAGGCTACTTGAATCAGTCAATATGACCCGTGTTTTTGTTATACTGGCATGATTGTTGTACATTGCTAACATTTATTCCATTCCTGAGGGTGTTTTATTGTGGCCGCTAGCAGACAGGATAGTTGAAGGAATTGGGCTTTGGTCCGATCTTGTGCCCAACGCTGGAGCTCTTAGGAACCAACTTTACATTGTGAGAACATATCTTCCGTAATAACTAAAGATGCTGAATAAAATAGGGAACTGGACTCAAGTGGCAAGTCACTGGTTTCATGGTACCACCACAGCTGAAAATCTAAAAGTCATTTTATTTAATAACTAAATCTCAGAAGCCATATTCTTGGTGGTACCACAAGACCTTTTTGCCTAGAATAAAAATTCATACATTACAATGGACATAGAATCTCAGAATAACTCAAGTTGGAAGGGATGCATAAAAATCATAGAGTCCTACTCCTTATTATTGTATTATTCCTAGTTCCATTATAATTATAACCACCCCTTACAGAGAACCCTCCCATTTCTTGGCATTCTCATCCCAACTACCGGAAGGCTTTAACCTTTCCTACAATCCATTCCTCTCCTTTCCTTTTCCACAAGTGTGAAAGAACAGCTGCTGCCTGATATAATTATTTTAATTGTTTGCATGCTATAAAACTGTTAAAAGCAATTTTAACTTTAACAGTAAATAGGTTTTATTGCCAAGTTATGCTTTCGCTTATAGCTGTAAGATGGCAATGGGTGGTTAAAAGTATATTTGAATCTGCACTATTATTTCTCCTGTATCCACTGTATAATCAATGAAGTGATACTATTTTGCCCTCAGGAAAAAAAAAGTTAATGGAAGCAATTAAAAGATATGAATAATACTGACACCTCCTTATTATCTTTCAGGTACATTTGGAGTTACCCAACACATTAAGTGGTAATGATGCAGTTACAGTTATTTTCCAGTTGACATGATTAGTTCTGTTGCCCAGGCACATTTATCTTGTGCTTTGAAGCCCTTCACACTAAGTTATTGGATTTGGGAAATAAAGTAAATAGATATATGGAATGACCTCATCCCTAATTTTGAAAGACATGGGTAAAGAATGGCATTTCCATGGTCTACAGCACTATTCTAAGTTATTTGAGTTGTTCTTGGTTCCCTTCTGTGTTCCACAGAGTGAGGAGTTTCAAACCGGTATAGCACAAGTAACAGACATCTAGGACTGCAGACACAGAAGTATTACACCACGTCAAAGCATCTGACCTTTGTCAGACTTTTAGGTCCACATTTACATCCTCCAAAAGCCCCTGTGCTTACAACTATTCTCAAGGTACATTGAAGGAGCTGCTCCTGAGTCTTACCTGAGTCTTGTGATGCCGATGTCTTCATGTGAGCTTGTGTTTTCTAGCATCTAGGGTACTTCTGTTGTCTGGAGAGGGGCTGCGTAGTAAGCCCTTTCTAGAAATGTAAATGCTGTCAGTAATCTATTAACATCTGGACTGGAGCCCTGAAAAAGTAAGTAGATATCTGTGATGAGCAAGCAAAAAACCAAAATTGCTTGAGCATAATTTTGAGGCCAACATGCAGTGAAACACAGAGGAGATATAAAATCCTGCACATCATGATATTAGTAATAATAAATTGGGAGTCTGAATAGGATTTAAAGATGTGCATGAAACAGCAGAACAGACTTGACAGAAGAGGGCCTTGACCTTCCTTTATTCCTTATAACTTTTAAACGCTAAGTCTGGAAAGCTTCTCTGTGGAGCCTAGACTATTGATTTATTAGACCTGGGAGCTTTGGCAGGGATCAAAACACAGCCATTGTTTCAAACATTCAGGATAAAAAAGTTTGTGCAGCTGAATAAAAAAATTTCAAGTATGGCTTTAAATTGTATATCTAAACTTCTGTCGTTATCTGTAACAGTAGTGAAATAAGAGACTCTGCTTGAAGAACACCAAAGGACTGCCTTTACTTAAGAAAAAATAAATGCTGGCATTATTACTTAAGAAAACAATTTGCTAACATGTAAGATCCCTTTTATGATAATATTCACTGTCTTCACGGTTTTCTGTGCACATTAAATACTCCTCCTAATAAGAAACAGTGCCTTCTCTCCAAGAGGTGGCTAGAGCCCATTAGTATGTACCACGATTCTGTATGCTGGAAGCCATTAACGTCCCCCACCTGTTAATGGCAGAAACTGGGTTATAGCACCGCTTCATCTAGTTTAAATGTCGTGCTGCTTATTGTATTGCTATTCATTGTGAATATGACCCTTCTTATACGCTAGATAGCTACGTGTATTTCTAAGCATTCACCAGCTATCATCATGTAATTTGTTTTATTCACCTTGTTATTATTATTTATTGCAGCAGCATAAAAGCTGCTTTTATTGCACTCAAATATTTACTTTGTTAGCCTGATTGGTCTATATGCCCAACTATTTACTCTTTGATCATGCTGAAACACTGAGCCTTGCGCTATGCCTTCCATGTGATCAATCAGTCAATCAATAAGGCGGTTAGGTTTTTTCTTATATTTTTAATGCTTGAATACTATACTTCAAGGCAGCTATTACCCAGCAATTTGAATTGGACAAAGGAATAATACATTTCTTATAAAAAACCAAAAACATGCAAATGAAAACTTAAGAAAAGATGGATGATGCTGGTTTAATCAAGCAACAGAGAGGAATTACATTGTTCAGACCATAAAATGGAAATTTAGTCAGGATGACTGGTTAAATATGCAAAGATGAACTGGATGACCAGTTGAGTCTGCACAGTAGTTTCTGAATAGGAAATGTGAGGATTGGATATGAAGATGTCTGACCACTCAGGTTCCTTCAAGCTGTATTCAGCCTCTTACCACTTATCTGAATGTTTTGTTCCATCTTTCCATTCAATAATCAGCCTGAACCTTATCAAATGTCAGTGAAGCTGTCCATTCTAACAGCTTAGGCAAGATTTATGCAATGTGTCTTTCTTATAGCTGGCAAATAAAAATGAGCTTCCTCAAAGTTGAAAAGGATGTGTAGGATTTTTTAAAAACCAGACAGCAAATGTCAGTGAAATACTTTTTTCCTTTTTATATGTTGTGGTTTTTTGACACTTAAACACTGTGCTTTACCATGTTATATAGGTCTATGTTTGAGCTGCTCAACTTAGTTGAGTATATAATTATGTAATTATACTATGTAATATATATATTATATATAATTATTAA
>NW_010418581.1:0-3706 GCF_000710305.1 Buceros rhinoceros silvestris | reverse complement strand
AAAGTGTGAGAAATAGGGAGCTTTAGAAGTCAACCAGTGCTTCACCGCAAATCTCAGGTGTTTCCTTCACCTCTCCATTTCCATCTTCCTGTTCTTCTGTTCCTTTCAGTTCAGTCAGTATTACACTTCATGTGGCTGGCTGAAAGAGAGTTGATTTCCCAGGGGAAGAGAAAGTGAAGGAGGGTGGATAAAGACATGCAGGGAGATGGGAAAGAGAAAGAGAACGTTTAATAGCAGCTTCTTATATTTTCCTCCCTTTTGCTTGGATTGAATATCTATTCTTCCCAAATTATTTTCTACCAAAGGGACATGACTCATATTAAGAACAATTGTTTCACCTCATACTAATTTTAAATAGCTGCAAAACTTTGTGCAGTCTCACTTCGTCATCATACTGTCTGCTTTGTATATATCTTACATTTTTTTCCTGTTGTTTATTACATGTGAGAAACTGTACCATTTTATGTCATGGAGTTACACACAGGCTTACAAAATCTGCAAAACCTCCATACTCTAGAGGAACCTCCTATGCCAGACAAATCCAAATGCTATGTCCCCATTGCTCCCTACCAAAGCTGTTGTGTCTTCCCTTCAGGAGAAGTTTCCTTAGTACATGCCCAGTCGTGTGGAGAACTGGCATGGTTTGTCGCTGACTCTTCTGGTATAAGTTTAGTTTAACAGTAGTTTAACAGTAGGTGTCATGAATTGTTGCTTCCTTGTCCAAGGAACTGTTGAGTACAGCTGAATGTAATTTGCCACACCAGGTGAAGCAAGTAGTTCTGAACTCTCGTCTGGTTCAAATGCCTTTCTTTCCAAGCCCTTTGAATGGCCTCAGGACATGGAACCACTCTTTCAGATTCTCATGTTTGCAGTACTTGTGTCAAGAAAATGGATGAATCTGAATGTAAAACCATTCAAAATTTGTTGACCTTTTCATACCAGCCCCTTCTAGCCTTATAATGATTATTTTTGTGCTTAACTCTGTAAGTTTTCTCTTCCTTTTGTGATACCATAGTATATTGCCTAGATGTTTTCACTTGCTTTTACATGGTGTTATAATCTAAAAGGAAATGCCAGGTTATTTGTAGGTAGGAAAAAAATAACTCAAATAAATCGTGACAATAGATAGAAAAAGTAAATAAATATTCATGAGCATTTTACAATTTGAATTTATTAGAAATAAATACAGTACACCACTTTGGGGGAAATATGCAAATACTAAGGAAACAGTTATTAATGCTCTAGTTATATATTCCCATTTTTGTGGTCCTTTCTTTAAGAAGTTGCACTGAGTTTGTGTGGTTCATGCAAAATAAAATCCCACATTTCACAATAGCTGAGTTTTGTTTTTTGAGGAAAAAACCCACCTCATATTAGCACTGATGAAGAAAGGTGGATACGGTCCATATGGATAGGCTTAAAATGAAGAAATCATGCTGAGAAAGAAATTTGATGGTTATTTCTATCCCCATAAGTGCATAAAAATACATGCATTTTACTTGTGAAAGAATCCCCCTGGCAGTACTTCATCTGCCTAAAATGACCAGTCACAGCCCACACATATCCTGCAGCACAGAGGGAAGGTGAAGCTGCCCATGTCATCCAGCTGAAGGAGGAAAAGCTCTCAAAGTTGCAGGATTGATGGAGGAGAGGAAAGGAGGTCAATAGTGCCACAAGCAGATGGGCATCTGGCAGGAGTCAGGGCAAAACACCAGTAAAGAAAGTCGTGATGCTATGGGAGCAGCAGTAGAGCTCTTTGTGATACATGCAGGAGCAGGGTGAAGTCTATACTCTGAGTTAAAAAAGGTTTTGCTCCTAATATCTAGTCGGGTAATTTCATTTATAAAGTACAGGCAGATACACAGAGGATTTATCTTTTTTTTTTTTTACAATACATTTATTTGTATAGTTTTTGGAGAATTTGTACAAATAAAGAATATCAACAGGTTTTGTAATCTAGAGAAAATGTGACCTACAAACATTAAGGTGTGTTTGTCTCAGAAAGAGAGGAAAAAGTCCCTTCCCATAAAGTTTGCCACGTTCTTAGAACAAGTAATGAGAGGAGAATGAAATTACGAGGTTCCTCATAAATATGGAATTGCCTCTGAATAATTATCTTCAGCAGGGAGGATTGCAATAGACATGTTTATGGCTGCTCCATATTTACACCTATACATGCTCTTTTAAAGAAATATTGCAGGTCTATTTATTCTCTACTTGTATGAAGCATCTGATAAATACACACAAACGTGTCAGTGGATATGTACAATCAAAGGCAAAGGTGTCAGAAGAACATAAATTTCAAAATACTGTTCTACATCTTGCTTTCTGGCTAATGATCAGCTCATCAGCTGTCAGCTTCATTGCTTAAGCAGATTTTCATCTGGTCAAGTGTGAATATCTAGGTGCCTGCCAAAGACTTGTGTTTTTGAAAAAATATAGACATGTCTGAATGCTTTCAAAAGCAGGCTTGAACACATGCATTTTTAAAAATAGTTACTGTTGTAAAATTTTAATAGCTTTTAGAGTGGTTTCCCTTTTTAAAACATGAGAGGTTTTTCTGATGATGTTTTTCAAGGTTTTTGATAACCTCTAAGGTAGACAACGAATTCACAGACTTTGGGAGAGAAATTTTGCATTTACATTAAAGCTAGGAGGAAAACCTGAATAGTTCATTGACAACAGTTAGGAAAAGTATTTTGAGCAAATAGAGATCATTCCTAGTATATATATGTCATGGATTTGATATCAAAGAGTACCTGCACATTTTTGCCAATCTTTCAGACTGAAAAGAAGAATGACGCTCAATTTTCTGCAGTTTTTCTTCTCCAGAAGTCCCTGCAATGTGATTTAGATGAAGGATCCACATCTACAGACTGTCTCCTGAAAAATATAGTTACTGCATAGTCAATATATTTTTCTTCTTTATTTTGATTCCTTTCACAGTGTTTATGCCAGTGCTTCAATAAGGGCATGAGATGGAAATTCATCTGCATATGGAGTTCAGAGCCCCCTGTCCAAAACAAGGCATTTGATACCAGCAGATAACAGTCATTAAACATGAAGTGAGATCCTTGTAGATGTTACACACATTTCAGAAGCAGGGATTTGATAGACCATATTTCCAAAGCAGTCTCTTTTTCACAGAGTGAATTCTAATATGAGTTGTCATGTTATAGCCAGCAATCTGGGTGATTTGTGAATGCATTTTATTGCAGAAACGCAATAGAAAAATACTTTTTTTTTTTTTTATGTTTAAGATGTGTGGCTTAGCTTTCCCTTGCAATGAATGAGGTCCTGGAAAAATATTGCTGAGTTGATGTGATGATTAAAGGCCAAGTCAGATACAACAGTCAGATTGAAATTGAAGTGAGGTTTCATCTTTCCTCTATCCTCATGAAAAACCATACTTTGAGAGTTTGCTGTGAGAGCTTGTATTTCATTTATTAAGATATAAATATTATAATGCTAAAGTGATTGCAATTAGAAATGTGGTTTTCTTTGACAAGTAAGCATGGAGATGTTTTTACAAATCTCATTCTGTTGTGCTGAAACCTGTCATAAAATTCAAGGATGTTAAAATAGGACACTCTGTTGTCACTCTTTCATCTCAGGGGAAGTAGAGGAAACATCAGCACATGGTAGCTTTATTGCGAAAGCAGTTGGATCTCTTGTTTGTCTACCAGCCAGTAGATCTGCACATGTG
>NW_010418580.1:0-244 GCF_000710305.1 Buceros rhinoceros silvestris | reverse complement strand
TCCAGCACGCGGTCCAGGCTCTTGTAGAAGGGCCGGGAGGTGTAGTAGCCGGTCCAGTAGTGATCCTCCCGGTCCGCGTAGGAGAAGAAATCCCCGCTCAGCACCGGGAACCCCGGCAGCTTCATCCCCGGCACGATGCCCACCTTCTTGTACAGGGCGTCGAAGTAGTCGGAGAGTGTCCCAAACTGCGCCTGCAGGACAGCACCCACAGCCCTGAGCTCCCTGGTCCGACTGGACCCCCCCA
>NW_010418579.1:8443-8739 GCF_000710305.1 Buceros rhinoceros silvestris | reverse complement strand
TGGCTGTCTGCTGCCCTTGGCATCATGAGCCACCCCCTGCAGCCATGAGCCCAGAGCAAAGGGACTGTCCTCCCCCCCAGCACAGACGTGCCAAAAGCCGCTGCCGAGTCTTCCTCCCGGGCTCCTGGCCTCGAGAGGAACCTGTGGCCAGGGCCACCGAGAAGTCAGGCAGGTCGCTAGTCTGTGGGCTGGCAGCTCCAGACCACATGGCAGAGGTTGCATCTCTCCCCAGCACCCACCATGGGGACACACAGGGATAGTGGCTGGTGACCCCCCTCCTGCCAGAGACCCCCATC
>NW_010418579.1:7778-8289 GCF_000710305.1 Buceros rhinoceros silvestris | reverse complement strand
CCAGAACCCCCCATCCGCCCAGACGCCTCCGTCCTGTCGGAGACCCGCTCCTGCTGGCGCTGCTCCCTCCCGTTACTTAACAGCACGGCAATAATTCCCCGTAGCTGAGGAGGCGCCTGGCTTCGGATTAATGCCCTCCACGCTGCTTAATCTGGATCAGGGGAGGAAGACTCGGAGCTCTGAGGGGCTTTGAGCAATCAGCGGTGCCGGCTGCGGGCATTTATGTAAGGCGGCTGCAGTGTGCGGTACTGGAGGCTGAGCCGGGACAGGGCCAGCTGTGCCAGTGCCGAGGGAGCCCTGCCAGCCCCTGAGGACAGTAGTATTTTGGAAGGCGATGTGGGGTCACCAGTGCCAGCCTGCTGGGTAGCTCTGGCTCCACCCAGGCTCCGTTTGGCACCTGGGGAGGCAGGACACTGCAGGACACTGTCCATGGGGGGCCAGGGAGGAAGCCAGGTCCCCACACACTCCCCCAGCCCCACCTCCGCCGGTGTCCTGCCCCGCTGGATGCAGC
>NW_010418579.1:7333-7628 GCF_000710305.1 Buceros rhinoceros silvestris | reverse complement strand
CCGCCCCCGTCGATGGCAGCCGTGGGAGCTGTGTTTTCCGCAAGGTGTGGACCTCGATGGATGGGCGGGATGAGGCAGAGGAGAGGAGCCTTCAGCCATTTATTAAACTGGAAAAAGGAAGGAGCCCTCTCTCTTTTCTCATGGTGCTGCGTCCCCCAGCCGCCTTCCCCAGCGCTTGGTTCGGAGCACGGGAAGGGATGTGGCCTGTCCATCTCACCGCTGTTCTGGGGAGGAGAAATTGGGGTCCCCCCGCTTGGGCAAGGTGTCCCTGGCTGAATCCACCCAGCCAAGATTA
>NW_010418579.1:6744-7176 GCF_000710305.1 Buceros rhinoceros silvestris | reverse complement strand
AGATTAACCCGGACGGAAGCCGCCCATAATGAAACCTGCTCTCCAGCCTCACCGTAGGCTCCACCAACCCTACGGCCACGGCCCTTAGAAGCAGCACCGGGCTCAGGGCCCTTATGAGGAGCCTAACGAAAGGCTGCAGAGAGCTCAGGATTAGGTACCCCAGGCATAGCGCCATCACCCCTGGCCGGGCAGTGGGTGTCCAGGTGGGACTGCTGCCTCCTCCTCCTCCTCCACCCGCAACGAGAAGGTCACAGTTCACGTGTCCCCGTGACCTTGGCAGAAATAGCGCCCGCTAATCCTCAGACTAAGCAGCTCTCCTGTGTGCAATTGAAGAGATCACAAGTCCCAGCCCTGGGCAACGTGTGCTGACAGCTAAAGCCCTGGGCAGTGGGACTGGTGGGACTGGTGGGACTGGCGTGCAGGGGTGGGTCC
>NW_010418579.1:6153-6471 GCF_000710305.1 Buceros rhinoceros silvestris | reverse complement strand
CGAGGGCTCTGGCGATGCTGGAGGGGAGGAAGGTGAGCGGGGCCTCGCTGGAGCAGTTTGTAAGCTGCGGTTGGGTCCGTGCCGGGACCCGGGGCAGTGTCCATGTGAGCACCCTGCAGCCACCGCTGTGGGAGGGGGGTCCTGTGCAGCTGAGGAGGGATGGGAGCAGGGAGCGCTTCCATTCCAGCCGGCCATGAGGCAAATTCACGCTGCGCTTTCGACAGCAGCAAACCTTGAATTAACGATGCGCTAATTGGGTCAGGAGAGGCTGGCCTGTGTTGTTATGAAATGGTTATGAAAGGGCTGAGTGGTGCTGGG
>NW_010418579.1:4374-5921 GCF_000710305.1 Buceros rhinoceros silvestris | reverse complement strand
GCCCCAAGCCTCGTGTGTGCCTTCGCTTCATCACCTTGTACACCAGTGTCCCCACGGCAAGGGTGTCCCATGCGCCTGGACCGTGTTGGCCATGCGAGAAGCTGTCTGGGCTTCCCGCCCATCTGTCAGTCACCCGGCAAAGTGCGTAAGGGAAGGATAAAACCCAGCAGGTCCCTCCCATCCCTCTGCCACCTCCACCCACCCTCGTGCCCAGGGCTGGCCCAGCTCCACTTGCCACTGGAGCAGTTGTAGAGCGCTCCCGTGGGAACCTGTGCCCGTGCCCCTGCCCGCCGGGAGCAGAGCTTCCACCTTAATTACCATCACCTTGCCTCTAAGCCCGCTTTGCCAATCCCTGTAAGCTGCTTTCTCCGGGTCTGGCAGCAGTTTGTATTTATAGCCCACTCTTACTCATGAAGCGTCTCCCCAGTTAATAAACTAATAGGATTCTTCCCCAAAATGCCTCTCCCACAGTGCACACACTCTACGCATCTCCAGCCAAAGCCGAGCGGGGGAGATCAGATGCCGGGGGAGATCAGATGCCAGGGGAGGGAGGGCCCGCTGGGAGGGTATAAGAAGCTGCAGGACTGGGAGCAGCTCGTAGTGACTGGGTGGCCGTGGGACGTGTTGGGAGAGGAAGAGGAGAGTGTCTGCCTGCCTGCCTGCCAGGTGAGTGCTGCCTGCTCCACCGCCTGGGCCCTGCCAGGGCTTTGGGACATGGATTCTGATGGTTTGTAAAACACGTGGGGACAGGGACAGTGGTGGCGACTGTCACAGGAAGGAGGGTGGTTTGGGGCTGAAAGGGGGAAAATGTGGCTAAAAGGATTTCAATGTGTCCGAGCCAGAGGGAGGAAGGGTCAGGCAGCAGCGTGGGGGAGCTTAGCCAAGCCCAGAGGGCTCCGAGTCCCCTTTCTGGGGTTTGGGAGGTGCCTTGCACTATCATCTCGTCCCCAGTTCCGGGGCTCTGGAGAGGGCTGAGCAGCAGCACCGCCTGCTCCCCCTCCCTTCACACCTTCTCTTGCTGCTGCCCTTGAAGCCCTGCAGGGGAGGATGCCCCCGCTTCACCTCCCGCAGCACCTGAGGGCATCAAAGATCCCGGCTTTGGACCTGATCCCCTGTTACCCCATGGGGAAGAGGATCATCTCCTCCCCCAGATCAACTTCTTTCTCCCCAGCATGCCCACGCGCCCCTGGGGCTTAAAATCCTGCCTGGCCTTAAGCTCCGCTAATGTCAGAGCTGCCTAACTTTAAGAAGCTGAGCTCATCCCTTCTAATCTCCCAGCCAATCAGCTGGTGATCGGGGCGATGTTTACGCTTTAATACCCCATGGGGAAGAGGATCATCTCCTCCCCCAGATCAACTTCTTTCTCCCCAGCATGCCCACGCGCCCCTGGGGCTTAAAATCCTGCCTGGCCTTAAGCTCCGCTAATGTCAGAGCTGCCTAACTTTAAGAAGCTGAGCTCATCCCTTCTAATCTCCCAGCCAATCAGCTGGTGATCGGGGCGATGTTTACGCTTTAATTCTGGGTGCCAGCTTTGAGCAAGCAAAACA
>NW_010418579.1:3796-4088 GCF_000710305.1 Buceros rhinoceros silvestris | reverse complement strand
CTGCCCTCCACCTTTGCCTGTGCTTTCCTTGAGCTCATCCCTGCCGTTCAGCCACAACAGCCAACTTCCTGCAGATGAGAAAAATTCATAATACTGAAACTCTGTGAGACCTTTTGTTCATTTTCTTGCCTTTCCCCGCCTTGAACTCATTCCCCTGGGAGTCCCCCCTGTGCTTCCTATTTTCTGCAGCCTATCTGCCCAGGGCATCACTCTTCCTTTTGCTCTTCCACCTCCTCTTCACCACCTCTTTTGGCCAGGGGCTGGGCTCGGCTGCCCCGCTGGTTTTCCAGCC
>NW_010418579.1:0-3615 GCF_000710305.1 Buceros rhinoceros silvestris | reverse complement strand
AGGGTGGACCCAGCACCCCAGCTGGACCCAGCACCCCGGCTCTGCAGAGGCGAAAGGCCCAGCAGCGGTAGCCTGGAGGCTCAGCAGTTCCTCGGGAAGTGAATGATTTTGTCCCTCTGGCCAGTGATGCCCCTTCCCCACCACCTCGCCATCATTTCCCTCCCGTCTCTCCCCGCAGATCCCTGCCTGTGAGGCCACTGACTTAAAATGGGAGACGGAGGAAAGTAAGTGTCTGTTTCTCTTTTATTTTACTTCAATTGGGTGGAGCAGAGACAGAAAGTGACCCCCCCAGCTCCCCCCACCCGCTGCCGCTGCGTGCAGGAGCAAGATGGAGTGAGCTGTCATGGGGCCAGCAAAGCACCTTCGCTTTTCTTCTGTGTGTTGATGCTTTCTCTCGTCCCTAAGACACCACCAGCTGTTGTCCCCCCTTCTCAACAGTCCCACACTGAGTTGGGGAGTGGGACATCTCCCAGAGCAGACAGATGGGGCGGGTTTGGCTCTGAATTTGCAGGACACCAGATTTCCCAAGGGTAGAGCAGCCCAGCACGCCCTGGTGCAGCTCTTGGAGATGCAGCAGGCTGGCACAGAAGCCCTCACCTCCTTGCCCCAGACTGATGAATGGCTGCATCCCGCCTTATCCAGGGCGTTCCCAACTCATCTGTCTGTGTTTCCTTCACAGGGTGTTCAAGAAGACCAGCCCCAACAGCAAGGTGAGTCCACGCATGGAGAGCAGGGACCATGCGAGTCAGCCCATGGTGCAGGCTGTGCTGGGGCTCCTCCGGTGTGGCTCCAGGGCACCTGCTGGGTTCCCCTTCCCCTTCAAATCGGCTTGACTGCTGCTGTACCTGCCTCGATGCCACTGCAGGGCTCACTTGTCAAAGCAGAAACTAAAAAAATCCCTACATGAACCCTTAAACACGATGTCTGGTTCTGAGACGCTATCGGCAGCGTTAACCAGCCCCACGACACAACCCAGGGCTTGAAAACTAGGGCCGATTCAACGGCAAACACTGACCCATTTCCTTTTCTCCCTCCACCATGTGCTGCCTCCAGCTGTCCATCTACCTGGGGAAGAGAGACTTTGTGGATCACGTGGACACGGTGGATGCCGTCGGTGAGTGGGGCTGTGTCCACCGTGGAGGGGAGGCGAGGAGTCCTGGGGGACCGGTCCCCGTGCCAGGGGCTGCCTCGCGCCACAGCAGGACGAGCACAGCTGGCTCCAGAGGAGCAAACGCCCTGTTTTCCTGCAAATACCCCTACAGAAAAACAGAGGGGAAAGTGACAAAATCCCTTTGCAAAACGGCCCTGTGGTGCTGCCGGTTGATGCTGGAGGAGGCATCGCCGCCCCCCTGAGCGTGGCTCCCTCCGTCTCCTGCCCAGCGAGCAGATCATTTGGATTTCAAAGCCCTGTGTTTTCATGAGGGTCCTCCCGGGAGGCTGAGCTCACCCGCCCTTCCTCTCTGGTTGGTTGCAGATGGCGTCTGCCTGATTGACCCGGAGTACCTGAAGGACAGAAAAGGTATCAGCACAGAGAACCCCGTGGTGGGAGGGGAAGGGATGGAAACCGGGACAAAGGCCACCAGCACCTGGGACTGCAGCCAGGTTACAGCTACAATGGGCTGTCTAGAGCTCGTCATACATCAGGCAGTGAAAGCTGCCTCTTTCCTCCCACCTCGTCTGCCTGGGGCACAGCTCTGAAGGCACTCATGCCAAGCAGGATGACCTGATGACTCTCGTGAACTTAGTCTATGTCCTGATCACAGGGGTACATTTCTCCTACAGTTATTAAAGTACTTTTCCTTTCTTTCCTTTTTTCCCCAAACCCTTTCCCCACATGTTCCCTTTATCTCACCCTTCCTCTAACCCCACTCCTCTCCACATCCACCCGGCCTCAGTGTATGTGACGCTGACTTGCGCCTTCCGCTATGGCCGAGATGACCTCGACGTCATCGGGCTGACCTTCAGGAAGGATCTCTACGTCCTGACCACCCAGATCTTCCCGCCAGTGCCGGACCAGGCACCCAAAACCCTCACTCCCTTGCAGGAGAAGCTGATGAAGAAGCTTGGGGAGAATGCCTACCCCTTCACCTTCGAGGTAGGGGCCGCTCAGGACCACGCTCCTCCACGGCGAGCACTAGGGCTCACCTCTTGCCACCCTCTTTATTTGCTTTATCTCTTTTCCCATTCCGCCCAGATCGCCACCAACCTGCCCTGCTCGGTCACCCTCCAGCCGGGACCGGACGATGTGGGAAAGGTGAGCTGCTGTCCTCGACCTGTGTTCCCTGGACTGGTTCCCTCTGGTAGGGGTTAAGTTGTAGGGTGCCAAAACTGCTTCTCTCTTGTGGGGACATGGCCCTTGGGGTGAGGGCTGGGGAGGGAGGATGGCTGGAGCTGGGACTAGGATCTGCAGGGGTGCAGAGGAGGAAGGAGGGGAGAGAACCTGAACCTTAGTTAGATCTGAGCACCTCCTGCTTAATGACCACACGTGTCCCCCCAGGCCTGCGGTGTGGACTTCGAGGTCAAAGGATTTTGTGCTGAAAATCTGGAGGAGAAAATTCACAAGAGGTATTGGAGGGGGATCCCTTTCCTTCCCCAGGGCCATGAAAACAAACAAGTAGATGGGTTTGGGGTGGCCAGCTCGGGGGGCAGGCTGAGGCCCTGCTGTCAGCCTGTGCCACGCTCAGATCAGGGACTTTGCCTGTGGGAGGGGCAGTGGTCCCAGAGTCAGAGCCCACCACATCCTACAAGCAGGCTGCAGCCCATGTCCTTCGGCCTGTGACACTGTGATGTCCCCAAAGACAGCGACGTGTCCCCCTCGGAGGCCATGTCGACACATCCCTGCTGGGGGACGGGGTGGGTGACCGCTTCTCACCCCGCAGGAACTCGGTGCGCCTCATCATCCGCAAGATCCAGTTTGCACCCCTGAAGACGGGGCCAGCCCCCAAGTCGGAGACCACCCGGCAGTTCATGATGTCTGACAAGCCCCTGCACCTCGAAGCCTCCCTGGATAAGGAGGTCAGCGTGGGAGGCCATCCCCTGGCTTGTGCCACCCACCCCCTGTGTCCCCAGGGACGGGGTCCAGGCTGCCAGGTCATGTAACTGAGCCTCTTCCCACCACAGATCTACTACCACGGAGAGCCCATCAACGTGACCGTCAACATCAACAACACCACCAACAAGATTGTGAAAAAAATTAAGATTGCAGGTGAGCGGGGGCAGAAGGGGCATGTCGTGGCACCTGCCATGTCACCGAATCACCAGCACTGCTCCCTCTTGTCTCTCTGCAGTGGAACAGGTCACAGACGTGGTCCTCTATTCGCTGGATAAATACACGAAGACTGTGTGCAACGAGGAGATAAAGTGAGTGAGAAGGGGCTGGAGGTGGCGCAGCATCGAGGCCAGAGGGAGGAAGAGAAAGGAGGAGGAGGATGGGGAGGAGGGGTGGGAGGATGGTTTTAAACCAGGCAACACAAGTATCAGGGTGAGAAGAGCAGATGCAGAGGAAGCAGAGGCGAGGGGAGGCTATGGACACCGTGCCCCCAGCGGGAGCTGTGTCAGTGGGGCAGGTCCCTGGGGGAAGGTGAACAGCTGCCCCCCGGCTGCTTCCTCTCCTGG
>NW_010418578.1:13213-17697 GCF_000710305.1 Buceros rhinoceros silvestris | reverse complement strand
CACGGTCAGTCTCCAGCCCCACGGTGATAAAGATCTCTGACGTGTTTGGGTGAAACTCGGTTCCGGACCTGCCTCCTCAACACCTTTCAAACCGGGGGGGGGAAAAAATCCTTTATCGCCTTTTCTTGTTGCTGCCTGCTGAAGAGGGACTTAGGCGTTCCCAAGGGGACCCTGAGCAGTGTCGGGGTTAGTTCTTCTTTTTTTTAAGCCGGTGACTTAATTTAGCTTTCCTCTGCAACGGCCGGTTGCTTTTTTAATCGTGGCAGGGGGCTATCCTCAACACCTTTCAAACCGGGGGGGGGAAAAAATCCTTTATCGCCTTTTCTTGTTGCTGCCTGCTGAAGAGGGACTTAGGCGTTCCCAAGGGGACCCTGAGCAGTGTCGGGTTTAGTTCTTCTTTTTTTTAAGCCGGTGACTTAATTTAGCTTTCCTCTGCAACGGCCGGTTGCTTTTTTAATCGTGGCAGGTGGCTATGCAAACTCACGTGTGGTCACGGCTGGAGAACCAAAAGGGTTTAGGTTAAGATTGTTGAATCGCTTACATCTGAGCGGTTTATGAGCAGTTTTCAGTGTAAGTAACTTGTGCAAAATAATTGAACGAATAACAGAATAGTACAAGAAAACTAGTTTTAAAAACTTGTAAAAACCTTTATAGCAAGGTTACATAAAACCAGATACATGTAGAACACTTGGACTTTTTAACTTGAGCGGGATAGGCAAGTGGGGAACTCCTTGGCTAAATTTTGTTTTGGAATTAAAATGTTTGTCTGCAGGTAGCTGTCATGCAGTTTGCCACCCTACATGCTGTTTACCTTTTTCCTACTTGTCCACAATAATTACAGCTCTGCTAAATAAGCATGCGGTTTTTATTTGTCTTTACTTTTAAAGTGTTATACAACACTGAAGTTGTCAGTGCTTGCTTTTTTTTTTATGTTTAGAGCGAGGGTGGTTGTGTGTGGCTGAGATTTTCGAGAGTTTTTTTGGTGACTTTTTTTGTTGCTTATAAGGTCACAAGCTGTAATGGCAGGCTGGAGGGAAAGCTGTTTCTCAGATATGCCCAAAATAAATCCAAAACTTTTCTTTCCTAGCACTTTGATTTCTAGAATCAAGGGATGGTTAAGCTACATCTGTGTTTCAGCATCAACATGGAATTTATAATTAAATGTTATTTTTCTGTCTTTCAGGTTGTATGGAGCTCTGTATATTGCCTTAATTTTAGTACAGCCTTTTCCATTAAGTTAAAAATAGGAAGTATGTAGTTAAAAAAGGGGGTGGGCTGGGGGTGTCTAGCAGTCCTTGTTTTGCTTTTGAGTGCTCAAACCAACCATTGGTTTTCTTAAATTGAAAATATGTGGAAAAAATGCAGAGGTTAGTTAAATTAGGTATTTAGATTTCAAGCTGCATTTTAATGTGTCAATTTAGTAATAAATCATGAGAAATGGATTTTTTAGCTCCTTTTTACATAAATGTTTAACAAAGCATAAAAACTTCCCAGCAAGAAGGCTTGTAAGAATTCCTTAAGGTTGTGGGGTTTTTTTTTTGTTTTTATAATGTTCATTCTCCTTGGTGGTTTGTTTTTATTTTCATTCTCTACAGAGCAGACAGCAGGTTGGCCTGGTACAGTGTAACCCACTTAATCCCTTAGAGATGGGCTTTGATCACCTAGTTATATTGGGAAGAATATGAATGCACAATGTAACCTGACCAATACAGGCTGCTACTGCTAAGAGTCCCTGGAGAAAGAGAAACTAATGCAAGGGAGGAAGATGAGCACGTATGAGGAAAAATGATTACTTGATAAGTTATCAAAAGAGCAGAAACAGCAACAGAGAAGTAGGTTGCTAGGAGAATGTCAGTTAACTCATGATTGTTAGAAACGTTGGACCAAGAGCAGCAGCGCCTAAGGGTGTTTTGAATTTGGCTGCAAGTAATAGAATATTTAAGTTGGGAGATGCTCAGCTGTGAGCTGCCGAGAAATGTCAACTCTGATTAAATCAGACTAAATAATAGTTTGCTTATTCTACTTGAATATGGGAAATGAGATGGAAAGTGAAGGCCAGGTTTCTGCGAGATTAAACTAGCAGAGGTATAAAAGTAGATATTTCTCTTGAAAAGATTTGCTGATTGAATTTGTGGCTAGATATAAGTCAAAATAAATGAATATTGCCTATCTGGCAATAGGTACTGGGATGATTTCATGATCACCCAGGGGTTATAGAGACTTAAGGAATCCTTCCCGTGGCTGCTGCTTCTTTCATAGTCCTGAGTCATGCCAGCCAACTGTTTGAAGTCCTGAACTGCATAGGAGTTAAAATAACCTTATAAAGGAACCTCAAAATACAACTTTTTGGTATACGAGTGAGTGGCAAAAGTAATGTGTCAGTTCAGTTTGGTTTGTGTTCATACTGTGTGAACAAACTAGTGATATTCTGGTGTTAGAGAAAGCGTGTTTAGGCTGCTTTCAACTAGAGGCAATTTCCAGATGTGTCATCAAATTATTTAAGATCTCTCCAATGGAAAACATAAACTAACTTCACAGTGCAGTGATGAAATCATAGATAAAGGAAGGAAGACTTCCTGGGTGATGAGGATCTGTGAGAACTATGCACCTCACAAGTGGCTGTCAGTAAAGGGATGTTGCTGACCTGCAGCTCTTGTGTTGTTACCCCATGGAGGGGAAGGTCAGTTTGGGGACAGCTTGTAATGCATTCAGAAATGCAAAGCGTGTAGCATCTTGACTTCTATCTGTATGTTTACCTTTGAATTGAGAGCAAAATCTGTCAAGGTCAAAGAGGCTTGTGGCCTCTTACATGCTAAAAAACCCCAATGTTCTTGTGCCACTTAATTGGCCAGGGTGTAGACCAGTGCCTTCTAAATACAAGAACAAGGATTGGCTGAACAGAGAAAAGGGAGAAAAATTGCTTCTTTCTTTTCAGATTTCTGGATACTTGGAAATCTGATGTAGGTAGCAAGTATAACTACTCCATAGTGATTGAGGGCTGAGAAATGTAAAAATTCCACAAAAAGTGAGTGTAGGTGTTGAAAATACTTTTCATAGTTCTGGATTCTGCCCCTTCTTCTGCAACTCTGATAGTTCTGGGGCCTTTTTTTTTCGGACACTTTATAGACAAGCAATTTATGTAAGTTTTTTGATGAGCAACTGCAACTGAAAAACCACAGGAAACAACTTTTTGCTATGCTAGCCTGGTAAATATTGTCAAATGCTTTGTTATTGTTAAGAAAAAAATTACTAATGAGGGAGTAAGTTTATGTTATGTTATTGAAAGGCCAGTGTTTTTGTCTAATTCTTGAAGTGTTATGTGCTTTTTTAAACTATTAATGTCTGATACCTGTGGTTTAACAAAATAAGATGGCTTAGCAAAGAAAATAGTGAATAAGCTTCAAAGCTGAAATTGGTGTGTTGTATATGTGTAAATTTGAGGATAGGAAGTTATGAAATGATCAGTTTTACTGTTATTTCAAGTTATGGAACTCCTAATTCTGCTTGTCAGTAACTCTGAGAGTGTGTTTTCTTAAATCGGTAACAAAGATACCCCCTCCTTTTTAAGAAGTCTTGTCTGAAAGCATATGAAGCTGTAAATAAATGTGAGTTGGAACAAACTTGATTTTTTTGTCTTTCCCTTAAGACACATGGGTGCTCTTTAACAACTCTAAAGACAATGACCACATATCTTCAAGGAAACCTTTGATTTCGTATAGCAGGCTGTTTGTCGGTAATCACTGTCTGGAAATGGTGAATGTAGTAATTTTTCTTTCTAACTTGTTTTCAAGTTAGAAAGTGGAGAAAAGTAGTTTGGAAATTTGAAGTGTCCATTACATCAATTTCTTCAAGAATACTGAAAGAATTCAGTGGTGTTATTGCAACAGATCCAGGTTTTGGTGTCTTGTTAAAGGGGGGGGAGGGGGAGGTGGGGAGGGTAGAAGTGAGATTACAGTTGCTATGTGGGGGTGGGTTTTTTGTGTTTGCTGTTTGGGTTTTTTTTAATGGTGTTCTGCTGTGCCTGGTATCAGTATGGTAAAAGTGAAACTATAAATTGGTTCAATTAATTTGGTTGAAGTATGCTTGCTGACATCGTAGGTGCAATGCAATTACTGTCTTGGCTAACTGTATTTTTTCATAGACGTAACTTGAGTTCAGCCCTTGGTATAAGCAGGTCCTTAATTCATTAAATTATTTTTATTGTAAAAAAAAAAAAAAGACAAATTCCTAGCCTAAGTTTGTGTATGGCTGATATGGTTTTCTAGACCCAGGAATCTTGTGTTTCTTTGAGTGCTACCTCAATATCTAAATATTAAAAGAAGTCATTTCATTTAAAAGTCAGCTATGAAGTGGACAGTGATGGAATTAAGAAACTCTGGATGGATAGGTTCGACAAGTCAGTGGTGTTTGTTTCTCTAAGCTTGAGGGGCTGGTTATCAGAGTTTTTTTTTTTTTTTTTTAATGACCCCTGATTTTTTTTTTTT
>NW_010418578.1:7187-13178 GCF_000710305.1 Buceros rhinoceros silvestris | reverse complement strand
GTTTTTAAAGTTTTTTTTTTTTTTTTTTAATGCACACTGATTTTTTTTTTTTTAAGTTGCCCAGCATGTTGGTTTTAGCCTTGCCAGCAAATGTTTGGACTGCTAATGGCAATGTTTCAGACTTGTAATTCAGTTCACTGTTTAAATGGGAGATTCTATGAAGCAACAACTAAATTACTATTTGTATTGTGGTATATGATCGTGTTAGAAATGGCACTTAGTAGAACTTGTTCCCTGCTTTTAACGGGAATATTGAAGTCAGTGGTCTAAGAGCTTGAGGCAAATCAGATATCAAAATAGGCCAGAGTGGGGCTACTTTTTATTTGCTTGGAGTTTGCTTGAATATTGAAATGACAGAGGAACAAGAGGAAAATCCTCTTTTTACAGACTCCTCTGTGTACTAGGTTGAGGCTACTCTTACTGTGCTGCACAATTGGTTTAATATAGGAAATAACTGGAACAGAGAGTTATTTGTAATTTTTGCTGTCTTGCAGTTCCTGGTGTTGTTTAAAAAAATCAGATGCACATTGGAAATTAAGTTTTTGTTTTGTTTTCAGATGCTGAATGATGATTTAAACTGAACAATTAAGGTAATAAATCTTAAGAAGTACAATATCAGATGTTGACTGTTCTTCCCAAAAACATCATCAAAAAGTACATTATACAGATAAGCTCAAAGTATGTAGTAGGAGAAATAACAATTCTCCAGGCATTGTAAGGATTTTATTGTTGTTTTATTTGTTGGGGTATTAAGGCTTCATAACTTAGGAAGAAAAAAATCCAAAGATTGGGCTCTCCAAAAATCTTAACTTACTTAAAGATGTCTAAGTGGAAAAGCAGCAGCCTACTCTGCTGAAAACTACCGTCCTGGTTCTGCAGATGCTCTAAATCACATAATCAATGGGGCTGCAGACAAGTCCCTTATATAGTCAGAAAAACTGCAGCTGTGCAATTGTACCAAGTCTTTGCAGCTTCCAAACAAAATGCTTCTCAGCGCCTTCAAACATGCTGCTTTGCTTATTCAGATCCAGCTTGTAAGTATGTACTGAAATGACTGAACATATATCCCATTTGTTTTGGATTGAAAACTTTACAAAAACATGAACTGCCAGCTAAGCATGACATCTACTGCTACCTGTTTCTGTAGCCTTTCTGTAGAAGAACCAGTGTGCTTCTAGTTGAAAAGTCACTTTTAAAGGTTTGGGGTTGATCTATAACTGTCTGTTTATGGTCATTAGTCTCCTAGGCTTCTTCAAACTGTAGAAGCTAAAGAAGCAAGAGCATAGTACCAGTCAGAACTATGTAAGGCAGGGTTTTTCATTCACGTTGTCGTCTAGGGAACTTGTGATTTCAGTAGGACAGAAGGAAAACTAGTGTTGTAACATGTTCCTACAGTGAAGTGGAAGAACAGGGAAACATTCGGTACCCTGTGTTCTCATGAATGCATTATTTATTAAGAAGATGCTACTATCTAGTGGTGTAGCTCAAATAACTTAGTCGCTAACCACTAGTAGGAATTGGGGAGATAAGTAAAGACACTGGACCGTTTTAAATACTTCAGCATGAATGTGGAAATCATGTGCAAGTAAACTGGTGACTTCAGTAAGGCTCATTGCATACCTGTAAAAAGGTATTGTTCATATCCTGAGCCACAGCAATTATCCCTTAGCTCTGTGAAAGGTAAATGAACTGTCCACTTGTAGCTCTGAAGCAGTTCTAACACAGTTTTGATACAAACCTGTAGAAATACTAAGGATTTATATACATTGTTTTTAATTACACAGTGTGAATGAATAAAATTACTAGCTCTGAACAGATTTTTCATGGAAGCAGCCACTGTTCCTTATTACGTGCAAAGAAATTTTAAAATATAAGTATTTTAAGATGAAAAGTTAAAGACAAAAAAATTCCTGAAATTTCTCACTTCTAATGTAGGCCTTGATTCTAAAGGCAGCACAGAGTCACATGACTCTCATGCCAGCTTGTATCAGGTGTTAATTCCATAACCATACTCTGTGGGTGATATATATGCCAGTAATGCTAATTACAACCAGCAAGACTGCATTCCTTCCTTCAGAGAGAGAGATGGACTGGGCAGCTTATGACCCATTTCCATTTTAAATAGACGCTGTTTTCAGAGAAGCCTGTTTGGCTGAGTTACTCTTTCAGTAACGGATAGGTGTAGGAACAGCTGGTTTTTCTTACATAGAAACCTAAGTTTGGGCTCTTAAAGAATAAACTTTACCCCCAAGGAATGAAAACACTGTTCTACAGTATTAGATTACACTACTGTAACGAGAGCAAACCTTGGGCTGACACAAAACACTAATGAACCAACTACTCTTTAAAAACGTAATCCTTAAACACTAAAATCTGATAATAAAAAAAGCTCCATTGGTGCAGCTAGTTCACCATCCCTGTCCTGGGCTGGCAGCCAGGCTCTTCACTGGCACTCCCAGGCTTTTTGACAGTTTTACCGCTGGAAGTTGACACCTGCTAGCTGAACTGTCAGCGTAGACTTATCCTCAGTATTTTGCATCTTGAGAACCATCTGAGGTAGCACCAGTGAATTTGCTTTCGTAGTAGTTGTAATAGTATTCCATTCTCCGTGGTTGTTCTGCAAGGAATAAATTGTAAAATACTGGATGTTTGTGTACCAGTACCTAGTCACCTGACTTTTAAAGTACACTTACAGCATTTACATTGTGTTCCTGGCAAGCTGATTTAAAATTCCTTGTCTGGTTGCAGTTTGGGGTGAAGTGCAGCAGTTACTCCGGTCTAACAGAGTGTGCTGCTTTATTCCTAACACTTCCTTTTCACTTTTGCATGTTAAAAAATATCTTTGCTAATGAAACACAGCACTGAAGTAACTAGTTCAAGGCATGTGCTCTATAAAATTCTCTCACTCCACTTTCTTCCATGGATCTTTTCCAGTGAACATAAATGAATTTTTGTGCATGTTGAACATGATGTGACGCCTCTTATGCACAAACGTTGGAGAGTTTGGTGTTTTAAAGTGTTTTAAGTGACAGATCCATAATGCATTCAGTGTACTGCTTAGAGTGGCATGCAGACTGCAGTCTGTGGCAGAGACACCTCTTAAACACTTCGTATTTTTCAGTGGGTGGGTGTTCTTACCGTGAGTATCCACACTTCACCTGTTTAGCATATTCCTCCTGATTCTGTACATGAAACTTGATGTTGGTAGACTTCAACACTTTCTAGATATTTATGTGTGTAAAATTTTCTGCTCACAACTCTTTTTCTTTTTAATGATTTTTCTTAAATCTTTGCAGGTCTAAGAAACCAGGATCTATTCCCGTAACAATGGCAGCAAAATCATCACTCCTTAAAGTAATACTCCTAGGAGATGGTGGAGTTGGGAAGAGTTCCCTCATGAACAGATATGTCACCAACAAGTTTGATGCTCAGCTGTTTCATACCATAGGTGTGGAATTCTTAAATAAAGAGTTGGAAGTCGATGGACATTTTGTTACAATGCAGATATGGGACACGGCAGGTCAGGAACGTTTTAGGAGCTTGCGGACTCCTTTCTATAGAGGTTCTGACTGTTGCCTGCTAACCTTCAGCGTGGATGACTCTCAAAGCTTCCAAAACTTAAGTAACTGGAAGAAAGAATTCATTTATTATGCAGATGTCAAAGAGCCTGAAAGTTTTCCGTTTGTGATACTGGGCAACAAAGTTGATATTGATGAAAGGCAGGTATCTACAGAAGAAGCCCAAGACTGGTGCAGGAATAATGGCAACCATCCCTATTTTGAAACCAGTGCAAAAGATGCCACTAATGTTGCAGCAGCCTTTGAAGAAGCCGTTAGGAGAGTTCTGGCATCTGAAGACAGATCGGATCACTTTATTCAAACAGATACAGTCAACCTTCATCGGAAACCAAAACCCAGTTCATCTTGCTGTTGACTTAAATTTCTTTTGGCCAAATTACGTTTGACTAGCTAGCTCTATAAAAGGATGGGGAAGGTGTAGTAGATAAAATAACACATGGGTTTCACTCTGATATTAAAATTGTAATAATTCTGCTGCTGTCTTTGGGGAGCAAAAGAAAAAAATCCATTCCTGAGTGAGCCATTACTGACTTAGTGACACTTTCTGTTTAGGAAGGTATCGAGTAAAAACATTAATATAAGAATGTAACTTGCCAACTTTATTCAGATGAGAAATACTTTGAAGATAATTAAAACTTGAAAGTTCTAGAAGCACTACTTGGAGAAACTGCTCTGGAATTCAGGCACAAAGATACTTTTATATGTGTATATTTTTATGAAGTCATCATTCCATTTTTGTTCCACTAGAAGTCAGTTTCTTAACAATGCTAGATATTAAACTTCAGTCTCACTACATTCCTTTTGCTGTGAGTGGTACTTCATCTCTAATGTGTTTATTACAAGCTTATGTAAATTACCTTCAGGTCTTCTCTAATTGCCTAATGTTACTGTAATTTGTCTTACGTCGCTATAATGAAGTAGGAAATAAATTTCCTACATATTTAATTTGCATTTTCCTTTCATTTACTATCCTAATGCTCTACTAATTTTTCCAGTGGTTTAATGCAAGGTACTGATGATTTTTTTAAGTTAATACATGTCTTTGCCTTAAGTCCCATTCTAGCATAAGGTAAAAAAATCTGAGTAACTGAAGTATAACCATTTTTAGTTATGAAAAAGATAGGCTTTATTCAGTCAGCTTTAGTAGTACTTGAAGGGATCCACATTACAACAAACGTGTAAGACAACTTTTAGTATACAGCCTTAAAGTTCCAAACTTCTTGTTCCTGCTAACCTGAGCTGTGAATGTGTTTACTAGTAATCTCTGCACTGTGAAACTAAGGATTGGCAATATGAGGAGAACTCAGGAAGCTCTGTGCAACTTTCAGCCCTAATACAAGTGAATGCTTACAGCTAGCATTTGAGCTTAATTTGATCCTTAATTTGCTATTTTAGGATTATGGACTTAGACATTTAAGACAGTGTCTTTTACTGTACTCATGACATGATAATGAACAGAAGCAAATTTTTTTATTTAATGGCCAGTCTTTCTGCATTCCTGTAGATTAAGCACAGAAGGTGTATTTGAAGCTCTCTGTTGCGGTTAAATGGTGGAATAGATGTATGAGAAGCTGTTGAATGTTGGCTCTGAGTACCCACTGTCCTTGTAACAGCAAACTTGACAGTGCACTGTTGCTTCAGTATGTAATCTAAATGCTCACAGGCATGCACGTACATCCCCTGCGGACTTCTGAAGGAAGTCTGAGGCCTAAAGGACAGGTCATGTTATCCCCCAAATACAGACTCTGCTTTCTGTATGGCAACCTTTTTGATCCAATAGAAATGCTTTTCTTACGAGTACAGTAGTAGCAAGAGTTTTCTCTTAACTTATCTGCTCAGTCTGTACCAGGTGTAATTATTTGGAAGTAAAGCTTGCAAAACAAACCACCTTGTTGCTCTTACTACACTTTTCTGAATGTATTGTGTTCTTGCTTGAACTTGTCCAGGACAACTTTACTCCATACATCTGCTGCTCCTGCTTAAAAGTGACATCGTTTTACCTCTGTAGGTTGCTAAGTCTTCATTCATTCTTACAGTCCTGCACATACACCAGCACAGCTGTGTTCAGTTGACTTCAGTCACCTAACAGCTAAATATAGGTTGAGCTGCTACTTCTGTTGAGTTTAATGTCTCATCAAGGAATGAAAGGATCTCTGAAGAAATCCTTAGCTAAATTCCACATAAGCTGAGAGAGCAAAAAGCTTTAAAAATTTAAGATTGCTTGCATCAGTAGCTACTAAACCAGTGACATGAAATTGTTGTAGAACCACTACCTTACTACTTAAAACTTCCTTCAATGTTGATTTTAGCAGGAGTAAAGGTTGAAACAACAGGACCTGAATTTACTGTGACTAGAGTACCACAGATAAGATCCAAGTAAGATTGCTAAAAGAAACAGTTAAGCATGAGAACC
>NW_010418578.1:0-7117 GCF_000710305.1 Buceros rhinoceros silvestris | reverse complement strand
TGAGAGCCGCTCTGGTCTTTCCTGTGCTTAAGCCTCCAGTCTGTGTTTTCCCTTTGTCTCCTTTCCGTGTAACATCATGGTTACCAAGCCTCCACCTGGGAAACAGGTTTAATAAAGTTAAATAAAACTTAATACCATAGAAGTGCATTAATTGTCCTGGAGCTGCTGTACCACAACTGTACACTAATCGCAAAAGTGGCTAGTAAAGATTAAAGGGAGGGCTTTACATGCTACAGTAAACAAGACAGTGTAGGAATTACGTTGAGGTCAGGATTAGGTCTCAGAGGGAGACTATCAGGTGCTTGAAAGAATCAAAAATCCTATGGCAAGATGTAGATGGGTAAAAAAAAAAACCCTAAGGCATTTCTGTACTTTCTGAAAGCTTAGTACGTGTCATTCCTTACGGAGGTAAGGTAGGCACTTCTGGCTTGTGTTTCAGTTTACAGATTCAAGTATTAGGGGGTCCCATTAGCAATATTTGGAGTTCTGTAGAGTAACAGCGTATGTAATGTGTGTGCAAAGCTAGAGATGTCCGTTAATATCAGGAGCAGAAAATACTCTTGTGGTATGGTAAATCAGTGGGGCTGATGAATGCTGTGCATGTTAAAACAGACAATGCAGTGGGAAGGGGCAGAAGAAACTAGCTAGGGCAGCAAACAACTCATGATACAGCAAAGTATAGAGATGTTTGGCATGAAGAGTGCTGCTGGGAAAAGGCTGCTTGCTCCAACAGTTGCTCTGTACCTCAAACAGATCCTACTTTAAGTCATATGACACGTTACCTAAACAGTAACAGAACCTTGCAGGAAACTGCATCTTGAGTTGCACTTCTAGCCTAGATTTATTAAGGCTGGTTCATGTTCTTAGCATGTGCTAATGGTGTCATATCCTTACGCTTGATTTTTGTACCATCTAAGGTAATTCCAGTCCCTCTAACTCAGAAACTTTCTTGTTGCCTTTACTGTGTAACGCAGGTTATCTGCTGCTTTCTCATACTGCAAGAGATTTAGTTTGAATTCTTACCCCTAAGCCTCTGAGATGGGGCATGAACAGTACTTGCAAAGGAGGTCTCTCTTCTGCCTTCTGCATCGAGGAACTGTTCATCGTCTGATGCAGGCTGGAACTGCATCTTTCAGACCTAGAGCAGATTTGTGACTATCGTAGATCGCAAGACAGATTTCACCTGTCACTTGCAGACCACTGGCTTTCAGGTCATTGTAGAAAGTCACAAACCAAAGCATAAACAAGTGTTCCTCCATACACAGGGAAATCACAGTCCTTCAGGGTTCTGTCACAAGCCAACGTTCCTCACCACATACTATGATGATTAATGTAATGAGTTAGCACAGAATTCAGCCTTGCCTGTGGCCAGTAAGTTTGTTGTCATAAAGCACAGGTGGACCTAGGACACTGCACTTACTATATTCAGAGGTAAATGGGAAAGATGTATGGGGGGCATAGGAACAGGCACCGTTTGGCTAAACTGTCTTCAGAGGTAAAGCAAGAGAGAGCATGCTTTTATTTTACAAAACTTCCTACTGCGTGCTGGCAAGAAAGAATACACTTACCAAAAAAACCCCACAGTTTCTAGAAGTGATGGAAACTTGGCGCTAATCTGTGCAACAACTTTTCTTACTGCCATGTATGTGATTACTGAACCTAAGGACCTCCTCAGTGAACTTTAGTATTTTCCCAACCATTGTGCTACCAGGGACAAGGCAGAAAACAGCGTTAACAGCTCCAAATTATTGCCTCCTTATCATGTGAACGAGAATCCTTTACCTCAGGAGTGTTTCTGCTGCTTTCATGTATATAGCAAAAAAAATTTATCAGTTGATTTACATAAGATTACACGACATCGTTATCAAAATGCTGTACGATGCAGTTTTTATGAAACAACACTGCAACGACAAGTGTTGCCATCCCCACCAATAAAGGTGTCATCTGGCTTTTCTCCTCAGTCATTTCAAGTATACTCAACAGGCATCCATACTGCGCCATTCCATGTTTTATTTAAGGTAAATATTGCAGCCTTTATAAAGTGGTCTTTTTCTCACGGAATCTTTCACAGTGACAGTTTAGCAGTAAGTGTAAATTACAAAGAAATAATGACTGACTGTACATTTAAAGCACATACACGTGGTCCCTTTAAATACACAGACTATGCAAAATGTACTCGCTAGAACAGCATACCACTTCCTTTGGAAGTTACTTGTCAGGTGAAAAAAAAAATTCCAAGAAGATAGCTTATACAGATTTGCTGCTAAAGCAAGCAAACTACTTAAAAGACTGTGAAACCAACCAGAATATTAGGTACTTATATGCCAAATACGCTATTTTAAAATCACTGTTTCAGAATGACGGTAAGTTTTGCAAAAGGGTCCCTAACCACATTTTACAATGGAATAGAGGCCTGACAGGCCAAGTAGTGCCCTTCTGAAACCTCAGCAAACAGTTCCACAGTTCACAGATCCTCATCTAAATATATATTCAAAAAACAAATTTCAGCCCTTGCAGATACAATGGAAAGAGTTTAGCTTCAACATGTAAATTTAGTTTGTATTTTTCCATGTGTGAGTTAGAATTAAAGTCAGGGCAGATACAGCTGTTCTGGTCTACTTCATTTCATTGTTAAAACACTGCAGCTAAATGTGTATTGCAATAAACATTTGGTAAATTTGAAATTTCAAGCTTTAGAATATTAAGGTTTTTCCTCAAAACTTCTTGTAATACTGAAGACAGAGCTTTGCTGATATACCCTCTTTTCTTTTTATTGAGGACTTTATAATACATACATTACACATTACAATACAAATTCAGACTTCATTTAGTGCCACAAGGAGTAAGGTTAGTCTGGTTAGTCTGCAGATTAAGTTCTCTATTAAGTAGAAAAGTTTATAACAAAATTAACCACTTAGGTCCAACAGTTAAGATTTCCCCTTTGCTCATATTAAATCAAATGATGAGAGGTGTCTTTTGTGTTTAGATCTGGTTTCCTCTCACCCTCAGTAAGAGGCTCACATTACTCGTCCATACCCCGACATCTCCGTTTGTACCTGTTCAGCACCTGGCATTTTTAAACTTAGTTTGCATAGCACGTAAAAGCACATCTCTTAAGATACATGTTTTAACCAGAGAAGCTTGGCTGTTCAGCAAAGAAAAAAAAAAAAAAGCTCCTTCAGCATCCGTCAGTCTTCAGATGATGAGTATCAAACATGCCAAGAACTAATCAGAACAACTACAGTTCAAATGATCAGGGACGTATGGGAAAAACAGTCACTCAGGAAATTTCTTTGTTCAGCTTAAAAGGTGTTTCTTCCCAAGGAACTGTACTTTCCTTTCAAAGGCACTGGATCGAATAGGAGAATTGAGTTCATAAAATGGATTCATTGCAAACTGAGGAGAGAAGAAAAACTCACTGGTAAGTACAATGACCAGCATGAGAAAACGTTGCTTCAGATGATAACTACTATTAAGTCTGTTTAGTGCCTCTCAAGAGCACGGACCTCCTCAACAGCCACTTGCTTTCAGGCCCATGCATTCTCCACATATATGTGCACTCTGAACCATCCCTCAGTACCAGCTCCTCAGAACAGATCTATCGTGACACTGGTGGAAATTTCTGTTTTGGGAATCGGCATCATCCGAGTCCCCACAGAAGGCCGAGACGGCCACCTCCCAACAGGTGCGTGAGAGCGCCCCATCTAGTGGGGATACCACCAGGTTGTGAGCACACAGGCTTCTCGCTCTGACAGCAAAGCCCTTCCACCACGCTTCTGCTTTTGTTATCCCCATTAGTGACAGAAGACTGGATTGAAAGGAAAATAAGTTCTGAAAGAGCACAGTTTAGAAAAATCTATTCTGTTTAATGGAAAACACATGCTTTATATCTCACGTTATCAACTCTGACGAACGGGGACTGCACGGGTACTTGTGCACTTACACAAGGTCCCCACAAGACAATACGTGAATACAGGCACGCCTGAGCATGTATAGTGGAAGACACTGAAAACTACTGCAGTGAGACTGTAAGAATTGGTTTCTTACCTTTATATACAAGTCATATACATCATTAAAGAAGTTCTTAATCCCATCTTCTTGCCTTACATCATGAAGCATTATAAATCTCATATGTGATGCAATTAAGGAAAATTCAACTTTTACAAAGAAGAAACATATCCTGAGATAAGCATTTACACTGAATTCTGCATACACTTAGAGTGTTTAGCTGTACATGAAATAGCAGTGACTCTATAAGGGGGAAGCACTTAAGAAGTAACTGAAGCACTGAAATTTAGAAAGCACTACACCTTTTCTATCTTTATATTTTAAAAATCTTCTATTTGAAAATAATCACCTCTCTATTTGAGGTTATTCTTTTTAAAGCTATACAGCTCTGAATGTGGATGACGCTCTTGGCACCTTTGCCAAATAACCCTGAAGTTAATTAAAATGACCTTCCATGTCACTTGCCATGTATAACAGCTTCTCAACAAACACTTCCAGGGCTACCTGTACATATGATCAGGCCTTGACACTGCATTTCCAAGATGGCTGTGACTGACAGCAAGAATGTTTATCCCTGCTTCTCCTCTCTAGCATTATCAAAGGAATGGGAACAGAGAGGCATATAAGCTTGCTCAGACCCTCTCATACCTCTTTCCCCTACTCCATGTGAGCTCCACATTTCATTAGGCGATTTCAGCTCCTTCAAAAGGAAATATCCATTCTTCCAATTGGTCTGAATTTTCAACGACTGCTGTGCCTCCCAACTTCATCCTGAAGCTGTTGACACTTTCTAGCAGTAATAGAGGTGCATAGCCAGAGAAATATGTTCCGAACTCATTTCATCTAACTTGTCCCTTTCTGGCAAAAGGCTTTTCCTTTATAATAAATATAAGGAAAGAGAAGAGGGAAGGATATGTCCAGCTGTGACAAAAGCAGAAACAAACCACTCGTTAAACTTGTCCACAGTCTTCAGATACATGTTGTTAGAAAGCCACATGTTCTCGTCTACTAGGTCAAGAGCAGCATGAGCAATGAACTGGTTGAGATGGCGATGATCATCCTAACGTATTTCCAGAAGGCAGAGGATTAGTAACTCAGTGAAAGGAGTGAAATATACACAGTAATTTGCTCAAGTTGCTAAACAACTAGTGCTCAAGTTGCTAAACAAAAAGTTATGTAAAGTTATAGATACCCTTCTTTTCTGCCAGATATGTGCTAACCTGTAATTAAATGAAACTTGTATATATTGTCATGATACTTGGTTTCAAGGGAGAAAAAGGTCGTAATAAAAAGGTCATCACAAAACCAGTCTTGAGAGCAGCAAAGCCAATAAAGCCTATATTTATAGCTCAGAAATGAATTCCAGCATTAATTCTTTTGTTTACCAGTAGGTAATCTCCCACTGCAAACTTATTCCTCAACAGAGGCCCTGATAAAACCACGTACATTATGCAAACCACTTACTTCAGGCAGCTGTGCATCTGCACTGAATTCACTCTCAAATGGCAGGCCTCAGAAACAGAAGTGAAAGTTGCCGGAACATATGCACGTCTACTAGTTACCTTTCAGTGCACATCAAGTTTAGACGGTCTCTTAAGAGAAAATTCCGTACTTCAGCTGCAGTCAGAGAAGCAGCTTACCCAAGCCAAGTTATTTCCATTAGCAGAATGCAGAAAATTGTTTTTCCACTCTCTGACACATCCCCACACTCAGTAACTCCGGTCTGACCAGACTCATTTACTATCTTTTATGGGGTATTATTTCAATATACTGTTCTAATCAGTGACAGTTTGTACTTTTTTGTCCATTTTTGGACACACTCACAGATCCGCACCTGTGGGCATGACCCCCCGGCCGGTGCGGGAAGCAGCCCTGTGAGCCTGCTGTCAGTCAGCAGCAGGAGGCGTGTTATTTAGGAGGAGACAGAGAGGTTGTGTCAATGGGTGATTGGAAAGCCAGCTCATCTCTGGGCAGGACAGTGAACTTGAAACCAATCCAGCCAGAGTACGTAAGATAACTTAGAAACTATAAATAGATGTGATAAGGACTTAGTTGCGCAGTTAGCACTTAGAATTTGTAGTGCGTAGGGGCTGCAGCAGTCTGCTGCAGTTGTATCTTAATAAAGGCCTTGTGTACACATAAACTATTGTCGTATCGTCCGCCCCGAATATTTGCGATGTATGATTTACCCCTATACACGCACGCTTCTACTCTGAAGTCTGTTTTTAATGTGATGCAGTATCACAATGGATAGATTTGTTCTTTTCCCACTGGAAGCACTACTTACTGAGTAGTCTTACATTTCTCACATTTTCAAACCCATATTTATTAATACAAGTTTTAAACTCTTCTTACTTTAAAGCATGTATGACTGATGAAGATGATTTTAAAAATAAAGGCTTTTTCATAGCATAAAAAAATAAAAGATTGAATAGAGCTGTCAAATTTATGTTCCTTTCTTTACCTTATTACTGTATACAGATGTCTTAAAACAGATAATGACAGCAAGTAGCATCAAATAACGAACAGTTATTATAAAAGCTCTACAAACTAAAAGCAATGACTGAAGCATGACTAGCATTTATATTCTTCACCATACAGCATCAAATATTTAATGAAACCATGTTTTATGAAGAACTAGTATGATCCGGCAAAGAATTAAGAGACTCAAGAATGCCAGAGTTCTACTCCTTATGACAAAGTTTCTGTAAAAGAAAAAAAAAGAAAAACAACTGGATCTTATTAACATTTTTAACAATGTGCTGGTCATGCTTCTAATACACTGTAAAATTACAAAGGAAAAGGCACAATAATTATATCATAGAAGTATCACGGGGGAAAAAACCACACCTTGGACTCTACTTTTCCAGGAGGCAGAAATTCCATTTCAAATATGGGATTATCATGATGACCAACTATCACAAAGTAGAAACTTCCAGACATTCTTCAATGTAGTGCTCCTTACAAGAAAAGATAGACAGGCTTTACTGATAAGTCTATCAACAAACTCTCAATCTACCCGGAAATGCTCCTAAAAATCAGCCAAGATGCTTCCTATTCATATTTACCATAGGCTAAAGAGATAAACTCTTGGGTTTATCCTTATACC
>NW_010418577.1:0-685 GCF_000710305.1 Buceros rhinoceros silvestris | reverse complement strand
GCAGAGGCCGGCTCAAGTTCTACTGCATTGCAGAACCACGATGAGGAAGTTCGTGGATCCCACCTGGCTCTGTGCAGTGTCTGTTAGAGCATCGCGCATGCCTATGCTGATGACAAACTTAATTTCAAAGTGAATTGCCAAAGCTTTTCCTGCCTTGTTCTCCACACTGCATCTGCGTTCCTGTTTCTGTTGTCGCTCAGGATCAGTGATAGCACGCTGGGTGAGGGCTCGGCCTGGTTCTGTGCAGTGTCTGTTAGAGCCATCACGCATGCCTGTGCTGATGACAAACTTCATTTCAAAGTGAATTGCCAAGGCTTTTTCTGCCTTTTTCTCCACACTGCATCTGCGTTCCTGTTTCTGTTGTCGCTCAGGATCAGTGATAGCACGCTGGTGAGGGCTCGGTTTTCCAGTGCTCTTTGTGGCTAATGGGGTGGGGCACGCATTCAGATGCAGAAAAGAGCTAAGTTCTTTCCAAATGAGCTTGGAAAACCGCAGTCCCCAGTTCTCACTGCTCTAATGCTGGAAACCTGCCAGGACCTCGAGAAGCAGCTTTTGTCCGGCGTGCATTTGTTTAACACCAAACACATCGCGACGCTGATAAATACCTACTATCAAAAGAGTAGGACGAGGGGCCACCAGCCATGTGGGTGGCTTTGGGCCGGACGAGGGCAGCGCTGTCCCGCTG
>NW_010418576.1:16523-16889 GCF_000710305.1 Buceros rhinoceros silvestris | reverse complement strand
GTGGGATGGGCGCCCCGGCAAGGGGACGCGGCGGGGCTTGGGTGCCGGGATGGGGAGGCTGCAGCCACCGTGGCGCGCAGGCCCTCTTTGGGGGATGGTCCACGACTGTTTCCTGCCGCCTGCTTCGCGTACGCGTTGGAAAAGGCCATGGCTCTGAGTTTCGGGGATCGCAGTAGCAGGGAGCAAGCACTTGTGAAGCGCCGGCAGCAGCAGCTCCCAACCCTTTCTTAAAGCACTTTGTTGTTTGCATTCAGGGAAACCGACCGCAGGCTTATTTGATCCAATTTTCTCTTTGCACCATACACATATAAAACGTTACAACTCTGTATAAAAGTACAAGTGGGTCCTTGTACATCTGAATTACGC
>NW_010418576.1:15974-16357 GCF_000710305.1 Buceros rhinoceros silvestris | reverse complement strand
GTGAGCAAATCCTATCAAAATAGCTATTTTTGTGTGTGTGTGTGTGTATAAACAGCATTTGTTTTTAGAAAAAACAATATCATAAACTGCAGAATCTGTACAAAAATATAAAATAAATTTGGGTAGCAGTTCCTAAACAGCCATGTAAATGCGACACTGAAAGAGGAGCAGGTTAACGCCTCCAAAGGGCTGAACTGCTAAAGTCAACCTATCCAGGGCTAAAATGGTATTGAGATTATCTAAATAATAAATTTTTTTTTTTACCTCTTGCAATAAAACTTATAGAAAAAATAGACAAATATGCACATGCAATTTACAGCTTTCCCCAACATAATCCTTGTGCTTGGCTTGGACAAATTTTTTTTCCTTTTTTTTTGTAATAA
>NW_010418576.1:15413-15802 GCF_000710305.1 Buceros rhinoceros silvestris | reverse complement strand
TACAATACATAATTCTTTCCTATCGCAGGATATTCGGTCTTCCTTGAGGAACCACTTGAAACAAAAATACATTAGAAGTGGTCGTACATGGATGAAGGCACTCCGACTCTGCTTGAAGCAAGAAACTAGTGTGATCCTTTTCTCTTCCAAAAAGGCAAGCAAGGACGCATGCACAGTGCTGTGAATCGGGGCGGAGGGACGACGGAAATCCTACCGAGGGAATATACTGGTACTTAAAACTGACAAGAAAACCCCAAAGTCGCTCTGTTTCTGTCTTTTAAGACCCAACGAGCACCTCCATGATGTGGTCCAGCTCTGTGAGGTCCATTTTGAAAGGCTGGTTTGGAGTCACTGGATGGCCGGCTTCGGGGGCGCAGGGTTCTACGGGA
>NW_010418576.1:14356-15257 GCF_000710305.1 Buceros rhinoceros silvestris | reverse complement strand
TCGTCCGCCGAGACAGGAGCCATTTTGGAGGCGGCCCCCGTGGCAGACGTGCAGGGGTCAAAATCATACATGGACGTGTCAATGTCAGCGAACAGAATGTCGTCCAGGGTCAAGTCTGTGAGGAAACCTGTGGAAGCCGTTACCTCGAAGTTGCCGGGCAGCGAGTCCATGAGCTTCGGTTCGGCCGTCCTGCTCTCCAGGAAGCCCTCGGGCCTTTGACCGTTGGACTCGCCGGCGTGGTCTTTAGAGTCATCGGCTGCTGCTGCGGCTGCTGCTGCCTCTGCGGAGGTAGGTGCTGGACAGAGCTCCTCGATTTCGTCCAAGGCTGAGGAGAAGCTGTCCTTTACTGGCTGGAGAGCAGGAGGTGGTGGTTTTGTCGGACCATCGTGCTGGACAGTCGGGGAAGTGCAAAAAGTGTCGTCCTCGAGCAGCGAGGCGGGGGTGAGGCAGGACTCCAGGGGCGTAGTGCTTACCAAGTCAGTGGGGAGCAGGGGCTGCGAGGCGAGGTGGCTGAACGCCGGCTGGGCCTCACGGAAGTTGTCGCTGAGAGGGTCGGCAGGCTGCGAAGCGGTCACGAACACAGGCCTCAAGCTGCCTTCTTGTTTGAGTTCTTCCTGGATTCGCCTCAACATGTTGTTAATTAAAACTGTCTTTTGCAAGCTCGGCTCGGTTAATGGCCTGTGGTTATAGAGTTTCATAAGGGAAATGTTGAAGATAGTCTGACGCTGTAAGGTGTAAGACACCTTAGAGGGACCATCAGTAGGAGACACCACTTTGCCTTCCAACCCATCTTCATGCTCGTCAAACTTCCGCTTTCCTCCTTTCCCCAACATATATCTGAAAGGAAAGAGACGAGACCGATGACGCCAGCCAAGGACAAAGCCCGATCCTCCCGCACCGA
>NW_010418576.1:4401-14138 GCF_000710305.1 Buceros rhinoceros silvestris | reverse complement strand
CCCACAGCAGCGGGAGGGGGAAGCGGAAGCCACCTTAACTGGGTGCTCTCGTCCTGCGCTGGCACGCTCCAAGCAGGGACTCAAACGGCACCTGTACGAGTCCAGACCGTTCTCTGCGCTACCCTACCCCGCTGCTGCAGCCGGGGCCTTCAGTCCTGACCGTGCCCGGCCAGCGTTTGAGATCCCGTCCTCAGCTCCTGCCTGGGGGCGCCAGGCCGGCAGCCTCGGCGTCCTCCGGCCAGGCTTCTGGGAGCCGGCTGGCCACAGACAGGACAGGACGGCTGCGGCACCAGAGCACGGGTGCATAGCTCCAGACGCACGTTTGTCTTCGCTTCTCCGCCGTGGAAGCGTGTGCCTTGCCCAGGACTACCTCCACGTCAGGTTTGATTTGAGAACAAAAGACTGCTGCAGGGCTTTCTGAAGAACAAAAATCAGCACAACCACGTGTGACTCCTGCTCAGGTGACGGATTTGGGAGGAAACAAAGGGAATTTTACCAAACTTGACCTGCATCATAAATCATTTCTGAGCTCAGTGTAAGTAGGGCAGTTCAATCCCCGGTGCTGTCTCTTCCAGGAGGTTCCAGCGCACCCAGAAACGGTCCTCGACGCCGCACAGTCCCAGCCTCATTTTGTCATCGTTATTTTTTGTGACATGAAGATCCCCCCCAATGCAAAGGAATGAGGGAATTGAGGCATCATCTAACAGACCGAGTTTACCAGTCAAGGCGTTTTACCACACCTAAATCTAAACCAGAAGGAGCAGAGGTCATTGCTAATCTTCACTTGCCTTTTTTTACAAAAAAAAAAAAAAAAAAGAAAAAGAAAAAAGTGGAAGGTGTTTTCCAGGCCCAGCTGCTCAGAGAGAAGCTGCAACAGGCGTGCAGATCTTTTAACTCCAAACCTGCCTCCTCTCCTGTGAGCTTTATCAGGCAACTATCATCCAGGAGACAAAACTCGCCTTCCTTACCCCCAGCTCCTCGACGGATCCGTGCCTGCAAAATGACTGCACCAGGCAGGTCTGACACCAGTCACACCCCGGTTCTGCAGCAGACAACGTAGCGGGGGTCTCGCGAACGCCCCCGAGAACGGCCGACAAGTGTTTAAAAGCAAAGAGCCCCTGCGAACGGGAGAGGGGCAAAAGGAGTCGGGGTCTGCAGCAATAAAGAGCGGAGCTGCAGAAAGCATTTGCTGGACGTTAAACCCAAAGTCAGACTGGGCGAAATGAGCCTCTTCTGGTTAAAAATAAGTCCCAAATCCAGATCGTTTTCTAGCATATTATGCAATTAAAAAAAGAAAGGCGGGGGAGGGGGGGAGGCAGTGAGCTGAGCCGAGCAGAGCTGAGGAACAGGCCGGCTGCCATCCAAGCTCCTTGGCCGGCTACCAGCGATCCCTGCGCCTCGAATCTCGGGTGAACAAAACCTCTGAAATTTAGCACCGCTGCCCAAGTCTGGTTTTTCTCTGCTCCCTAGTGTCACTGCCATGGACTACTCCAGAGCCGTGCACGTGGGTCTGGGGTGCGAGGGGGGGCTTTGCTGTTCAAATGTTCGTGACCGACGCGCTTCCTTCCACTTCAGACAGAAAGAGCAAGAAAGGGAGGAGCGGGCTAGCAAGAATCGAAACCCCTGTCCAGGTCCAGCACGTTTGCAAAGCAGCAACAGGGCTGGAGGGGAGCAGGCAGCTCCCCACCCCATCCTACGATCTCCTCCCCCTGAAAAAAGACAGGCGCTGTCCTAAAGACATACCAACGCTCCTTCCACGATGCTCCATTTAAAGGAGACGTTTTTAAATGGCTCAGGGACTGTGAGAGTTTGGAAGTTTGTCAGGCTCTGCTAGGAACGTATAAAAATATTCAGTGCTCAAAGCAAACCCTCTCCCCCCCCGCCAAGATAAAGAACACGGACCAGTCGGGGGCCACGCTCCGCTCCCTGCCCTCAATTATTAATCACTCTTGCCAGGGCGTTTTGATGAGCATTTCGAATGAATCCACCCGAACCCACTCGCATCCGAGATCGAGGTGCTGGTGGTTAAGACATTTTTTAAGCTGATCAGTAAGAGCTACAGGCTCATCATTAGTAAACACACCGAGAACCTCGCTACGTCATTTTCCAGGAAGCTCAGAAATGATTCAAGGTTTCCTGTATGTATGACTGTCAGGCTTTCAGGTCTCGCTCACTCTTCACACAGCTTAGTTCAGAGCTTGTCCTTTCAAGAGATAAAAGAGATCAGGCAACTCCCAATCGCAGCTACTCGCTTTGCCGCACAGCTTTCAGTTTCCTTTTCCCCAGAAACGCTTGCTGAAGCGGGTTTAACCATTTCAGCGGCAAGGCAGGGTCCAGCCTAAGCCCGGGGCAGGGGGATTATTCCCCCAAAGAGGGAGCTCGAGTGAGCACCACTAGACTCTCAGCTGGAGGGATTTCTGCTGCACTTCCATCCATCTGCCAGCAAACGACATTGCTGGGGCCAAGCGCTGAGAGTTGAGATGGGGTGTCGCCGCGTCGTCGTCGTCGTTGTTGTGTTTTAATAGAGGGTGTTGCAGGGGTTTGGTATGCAAGTTAGTTTTCAATGTTGTTCACGGAACCAGAAAGCTGAAGAAAGGCAAGAGGAAAACTGCATTTACGCGGGGATGGAGCGGGGGGCGTTACTTGGAAATCCTCCCCAGTATTACCCTCTAGTTGGCTCCAGCTCTGGAAGACCCAGGCCCAAAAGCTGAGGCTGAGAAAGATTCGAGTTGTGTTTTTGCCCATTTAGGGCCATTGCATGCGCCTTAGAGCCAGAGAAATACCCGGGCATTGTTTGGGAGCTGGCTTTGCCTAATTGACAAACAAAAGTAATAATGTATTTTTTTTTCATTTGCATGTCATTTAGCTTCCTTTTATTAGCTCAGCATGCTCTTCAGACAGAGCTGGACTAAAATGCAGTTGGGGCTCAGCAGAAGAGCTAATCAGCCTGTAGCGGGGGGTTCTCTGGAGTCAACCATCATCGATTAAACACAGAAAAGCTTGTGCAATGCCCGGCTATGTCTGTGAGCCCACTTAGTGACGAATTCTTCGCTCTCTGGAGGACAGAGGTACAGGCACATCATGAGATGTAATCGATTGTGCTTAGGACGTTATACCTCGTCACTGCTGGACTGTTTTGAAGCCTTTAATAACTGGGAGTTTGGCACAGGGAAGCACTAGATATGTAAAAACAGAGGGGAAGAATGATGTGGTTATCTCACCAATAATAAAAATATCCTTTAATGTTAATTCTCAAAGGCTTTTAACTGTTTAGTTTAAAATGTCCCTCAAGTCTGAAGGCTCTTCTTGGAAATCAATCCCACAACCCACTAGTCCCACCCCCCCCACACAGCCCCCACACTCATCGAGGCAGACAGGAAGGAAAAAAAAAGAAAGAGGAACCAAACGCTAAGAGGGACAGCGGAACAGGATTTTTGAGAAGTCACATTTCCAGCCTATCTGTCGGTCTAGAGGATGAACAGCTTCACACAGCAAAGTTCACTTCTAGAGCAAACGCCGCGCTGCTCCCAAAGGTAAAAGCATCAAACCCCAGAGTCCACAGCAACCGTTCCTCCCCACACAGCCCAAAGACAAAGGGAACCGCAGGGGCTCGGTGTGAAAAGCGGGCTTTAAAGCAGGACCGGTTACCTTCTGAAATCTTGGGTAGTTAAAACCACAGGGCAGGGAGGGAGAGAGAAAGAAAGAGGCAGCTTGGGGGAATTCAAACACCGCTTCACCCACAAACACGCGCAGAAAAAACACCACACAAAAAGTCCCCCATGAAAGCCCCCAAAATGTGAAGCGTACCGAACCCGCACACTTCATTCCCAAGAGCAAACTTCCCAAATCTCAGGTGTAAAAGAGCCTCACACCAGGGATTCTCGGAGACTCTGTCCAGTAAATGACGCAAGCGCTTTCTGTGTCACTTCTGGCACATGAAATATTATTTTCCTCCCCTCCATCCCTCTCTCCTCATCCTTGAGGGTTGCATTGGCTGTATCCTGGCCCAACGGTAGTCAATGAGTGTTTTGTTACTGACTTCAGTGGGCTCAGGATTTGGCACAGAGAGCTGCAGGACCAAAATAAAAAGGCCTCTTGTGCCAACTGGGTTCAACTGGCAAGATGAGGGCTAAATCCTCCGAGCTAGCAGAGGCAGGCTGGGCTGCCACAGGGCATTTCAGAGCTGCCTGAGGGACCACCTGAGCTTGTAACCGCTCCCAGCAACTTCAAAGCATCTGTCCCGTAGAGCTAGGGAGGCAAACAGGTAAAACTCTCAAACTCTCTCCATTCCTGTTTCTACATCCTTAAGGTCACAGCAGAGAGAGGGAGAGTGGCAGAGCCTCAGGAAGACCCCTCAGGGCAGGATCACCCGCCACAGAATGATGCTCCCTGGCCTGCAGGATCCTGGCAAAGCAGAGCAAGCCCAGCTCGGCAGCTGGGAGCCAGCCTGCCCAGCGAGAGCGCAGGCATCCTCCCCCCATTCAAAGCTGGAAAGGAAGAGGAACAGCAGAGGGGAGCGCCAGCGTACATCTGGCACCCTCTCCCAGCCTCGCCAGAACCAGGGGAGAACGCTGAACAGCCCAGGTGCCAAGGTTTAACTCTAGGACCGCAGCAAACAAGCAGCGTGGACTTCCAGTGGCAACAGCCACAGCGCGATGAAAATCACCCCTCCCTGAAGACTTCATCTGCTGACACCAGGGTCTTTGAATGCTGGCACGGCCACGTCTTTGGGAGCCAGTACAGCGTGTACCACGCAGTAACGCACGGCGACGTTCCACGTGCTGCAGCTGGCTCACAGTGTGTACACGGACGGGTGGGGAGGGTTTCTCTGTTCGGGTTTTTGGGTTTTTTTGTTTTGGTTTTGGTTTTGGTTTTGTACCTGCCAGCTTATTTTCATTTACATTTTCTTACAAAAGACCAATTTCTCTTACCAACAAAGTCAGCGAGGGGGGAATATGGTAAAGATACAGACCTTTTTTTTTTTTTTTTTTTTTTTTTTAGCAAGGCTGCTACTAGGGATCTGATGCAGATTTTACTTGGTCAGGTGGAATGTGTCCATGCCGGCTGGCTCGAGAGGACTCCTGACAACGCTGCCTGGTGAGAACTGGGTCTCGCATCACCTGTGAGTTAGAAAACAACCCCCCCCAAGCCTAGACAGCAGGGTACAGGGAACAGTGCTGGGGTTTCTGTACTCTCCAGAGCCAGTGCTCAGGCATTTCCCATTTACAAGGTTTCTTTTCCCCAACACTTATATTTTACATTAATTCTGGCGTTTTTTCTTTTTTTTTTTTTTAACTGAGGTTTAGTAAGCACATACAAAACTCTCCTTAAGAGCTACATCAGAAAACTGGCCTCCTGGTGGCTCTGTGCCTCCAGAGCGTTCAGGGAATTGTTTCTATGTCTGCAAGCCTTCGCTGCAAGGCTGCTGGTGCCAGCAGTACCTGTAAGTGGCAGGTTATTTCTCATGTAGAATTTATAGGCACCTAACTCCTCCTACCTCCTGTGATGGACAGGTGAATCCCAGCTCTTCCAGAAGCAGCAGAGAGGCAAGCGAAGCTGCTCAGCACCCCAATCCTGCATTCAGCAAGAAAGGCAGCTTCCCTCCGCCTACAGAAACGCAGCCTTAGGCACCCATGAGTGAGGACTGAGAAAAAGCAGTCAGCAAGCCGAGGGACAGGAGTCTTTTCTAGTCTCAAGTTAAAGTAAAAATAAGAAGGGAAACCACAGTGGGTGACTTTCAGAGGCTAATCTAGGCAGGAATTAGGGACATCAGAGGAAGCTCAGCCTCTCATGTGAGGAGCATCTGAAGCCATGCAGCTCTCGTGGTTGCTGACTGTGGTACGCAGAGCCTGGAGTGCCCAGGTCCCCGAAGGAGTGTCCATGTTAATCAGAAAGTAAGGTAAGGTGAAGCCTTTCCCAGCACAGAAGCGTTGCAATTATAAAGCGAGTCAATAGCGTAACGCCGGCCAACGTGTCCCGGCGATATTTTGAAACTGTAATCTGATCCTACTGTTTCCATCCTCGTGCCTTGCCTGCTCTCCCTTGTTGCATACTGTACTATTTGAGGCCCAGAGGGCAAAGCAAGCTCTTGCTGTTTGTTAATGATCAGAAACTGCGTCTCGGGAGCTCTACGTGCGCCGCCCACGATACTTTCTTGATAGTTTCTTAAACTCGTGGCCCGTTGGAGCCCTGCTAGAAGGCTCTCGGAAAAATAAAAGCGAGCAAAACAACCAAAAATGCAGCTACAAACTTCACTTTTGCCTTCAGTTTCCAGTTTACCATGTGAAGAAAAGGCGAGGCCGCAGTCCAAGGAGATCTCCATCCAGCTCTGCAGAGTGTTAAGGCTTGCAGGAAACATATGCTTCCATTAAATTGGAAACAGTTCCTAACGCTGTCAGTTTGCTGAACGTTGCATGTTCCCCTGGAAGAAGCGGAGCAGTTTGACTGATTCTGACTAACTGCGCACACCAAACAGAGTGTGTCTGATAAAGCTGGAATGGGCTCCAATAAATATAGCTTAGAATAAATTACAGCCTCGTTAAGTAATTGTTTGGGAAAAGGAGCGCAAGCTTTCTAGATTATAACTGTGTTATTAAGGGTGTTTATAATATTAGGAATTCTATCAGGGCAGCAGAACTTAATGCAAGTTTAAATCAGACGAGCACTTGTTAGCTTGTTAAACCATTAAACAGCACCCTGGCAGAATTAGAAGGTGAACAAGACAGCACAGGTCCCGTGCGTGGAAAGCCAGCGAGGCGTATCTCAAACCAGCTGCCAGGCTGGGGCCAAGAGCAGAAGCTCTGAGCAGCTCCGACAACTTCTTTTCAGCACAAAGCAGAAGCGGGGGATAAAGCTTTGTAACACACTGGAGCTAGAAGATGTTTATTCAAAGCAGGTTTTATTCACATATAGGAAGGCAGTTGTCTTTACTGGAAAAAGAACAAGTTTGGGTGCCCAGTAGAAGTAATTTCTACCTCAAAGGTCTCACATGGCCAAAGTGTGCGTTCTCACGTGTTCTGCTTCAGACACGCCTTCCCATCAGCATCCTTCCAACAACACCCGGCAGATGCAAACAAGACCCCAGCCTGCCCTTTTCTGGTCTTGTCCTTAACTGGAAGTGTTATGAACTTCTACGACTGCTCACTGTGGACGTGGTGCAGATGCAGCCCTGCCGACCACTGACCCCAGCAGCACCTACTTCGACCCAGACTGGGGTGGAGGATTCCCCCCTTCCCACTACCAGGAGCTGCTTTCTTAGGGTTAGTCACTGGTGGGGGAGAGATTTGCAGTGCAATGGCAAAGGTGCCCTCTCCTCGGGTCACCTCTGTGCCAAATCCTCTTTACGTGCTTCCCCAGGACGTCTTCACGCACCCACTGCTCGCAACAGCACCGTGCCTCTGCACTGGGGACCAGCTTGGCTGAGACCGTGTGCTTCAAAGAGCCACCCAGAAGAGCTGGGCCGAGGGCATTCTGAAATTCAGGTCTCAGGTAGCAGCGTTCGGGAAGCAGCCAGGCCTGCCAAGCATGAACCAAATTGTACTGTGCTGTGTGTGTACGCCCGGGCTGAGCGACTCTGCTACCCGTATCAAAAGCTCAAGGACCAGGAGCTGCCTTACACACGTGGGCATCAGCAGCAGGAAGTCAGAGCTGCAGGACATAAAACCAGGCACAGCACTAGGCCAGATCCTCTGGCTTTACTACGTGATTAGCTGATTATTCAGCAGGCTCTGCTTGTTGTCACCCGAAAAATATGCAAAGGCTTCTACGCACAAGCCTCCCTGGGATCAGCCAAGAAGCTCCCCCTGCTCCACATTACGGTTTCTTTTCACGGGTCCAGCACTCTCCGGGCCTCCTTGCACGGGAGCAGGACCCCAGCAGGATGAAATCTCCCCGCCGGTGGGCAAGAAGCCACGCCAGAGCCGGTGCGGTGCGCCCAGCTCTGTGCTAGGAGAGCCAGAGCTGTAATCCCTTCGAGCGGTGGAGCAGCAGCAATTAAGTCGGCTGTGTACCGCTTCGGGGCCCAACTCAGCCACGGGCCACCCACCTCCCATTCCTTCCCACTGCAGAGCCGGCAGGCATCGGCAAGGCGAAAGCGCTGGCTAAAAAGAGGCACCTGACTTGTAAATTAAACACAAAACAATCTGAAAGAGTGAGCGCAGCCACCAGAAAGTGACACAGGTGAGCAAACGCGCACTCCCGTTTTACTGCTAACATTACACGCCCATAATGACAAGATGCTCCTGGTCCGACTCTAAGGGAGAATGATGAAATAGCCCGACCAGCTATGCCATGCATCCCTCCTCCCCTGCGACGTCGCTCAGAACAATAGATTACGGCTGGGTTGTGTTATACTGTACGAGACATCTCTGCTGGCGCAGGCACGTCGCGGTCTGGCTGATATTTTTAGTGTACGTAAGGACTGAGAATCGTAGACCCACCTTCACTGGGTGTGTATAATCCTGGCAAAGGTTAACGAGAACTGTGGGCGCATCCAAGAGAGATGAGACCCCTGTGCAAGAGAAGAGTTTCTTCCGCCTATGGATAATTACTCGGACTGAACCCTTGCCTTTGAGCCTATTGTAGCATCTATTCCCACAGGTACCTTGTTTTTCCCCCTTGCTGCAGACCCTTACTAAACACAGGGAGGGAAAAAAATACCCACGCTACTGTGGAAAGAACTGAATGGCTTGCTAAAAAGTAGGTTATTGCTCTGAAAAAAGCATTGAATAAATTATCACAGTCAAACTGAAAAGCAGCAAATGGGGGGGGGGCAAGAAGAGTAAAAAAAAATAAAGAACTGTATACTGCAAAATGCAATGTACACCCCAGCGGTGACAGTCATTTTAGTTGCTGGCCTGCAGATTTTCTTTGCTAACCAGTTTCTCGCTACTAAGAGTTAAAAGAGGAGAAAAGGTGTTTTCCTGGCAGTTTTTAAAAGCAGCTATATGGCATAGAGCTGTTTACAACCTTTTTGCTTAAATGAAATGAGCACAGCCCTGCCAACACGTATGTTCTGTGGAAAAGCACCCTCTCACCCCCGAGTTTCTCTTAAAGAGGTGGAAAAGCTGTTGGACATTTCTCCGCCAGCAGTGATGGGAAGAAAAAAAGGGGGTAGTTAATGTTTGACACCAAAGTTTGCTAAGACAGTGTTAAATGATGTTAGACAAGATGGTAACTGTTGGCCTTTCAGTCCAGGGTACTAAAGCTCTTGCATTTGTTGGAATATAGTGTGTGTTTTCATTTCCTACCAAGGAGCCTTCCGAAAACCAACAGAGGGACCTTTGGCCAGCCCTGAACTACTCTCAAGCTGTAACAGTTCTGAGTTAGAGACAAAAGAGATCCCATTTCTCACAGCATCTGCTTGATTTCACAATAAAAACTGCTACACCAAAGCCATACCCCTTAAAGCAGCCACCATGGGATCCACCTAACTTCTATGTGTGGTCATTTAAACATTCTCAAGTAAATCATTTAAAAACTTCTATGGGGACACCCTTTTAACAGCAGATTTGAACAACATGTGTACTAAGCCTGTATTTTGAAGCCAGCTTAGTACAGGTCAATTAACATGGAACAAAAAGTCCACCGCAAACTGAGTCTTTGGAAATCGGGAGTGGAAAACACAGGAGGAGAAGAGACCAGGAAACTGAAACTAAACATCCTGAACTTCATTTCATATTCAGTCAGGCACAGCCCATTCACCTCACCCAAGATAGTATTACACTGATTTTCCCTAC
>NW_010418576.1:0-4331 GCF_000710305.1 Buceros rhinoceros silvestris | reverse complement strand
CCCTACAATGAAAAAAACCAACAACCCCGCATCAGAGCACATATGTTCCACTGCCAGCAAGGGGACACAGCAGCCACAGGAAGCTCTACCCTGGTGTTACACACACAGAAAATATTCTCTCCCCTATTCATTCGCAAGTCATTTGTGTTATTTCGGGGAGGAAAGGGGAAGGGCTGTTTAGAAGAGCCCATTTAGCCAAACAGATGGAGTAGGAGCGTAAGGGAGACTCGGAGCTAGATCACAGGAGGGTAACCTAAGCAGGGCATTGTACCCCTGGGACAGCTGGCGTGAAAGCACCCTGGCCAAACTCCCTCTGACCTCAGCATGGATTCACAGTGGAAGTCACTCCTCTTCCACGGAGGCAGGCAAAGGCACAAGAATCGACCGGCAACAAATTACTCCATGCCAAAAATGCTTAAATCTCCCATCACACACGTACACGGACATGCAGAGCGATAAGAAAGCAAAATACTACCACTGTTTAAAAAAAACCTCGGTGGTTTGCGCAGGAACACCAGCCTCCGATCTTGAGGACACGTATATTTTAAAAACATGCAAGTGACATGCAAGCACGTGTGCGTGTATCTGTTAAAGGGTGAAAGAGTGCCTGTGAAACGACAGGAAAGTGAAGAGTATGTGGAGGCACCGGAAGACAACGATGATGAATTTCTGAATTATGTTTTAAAACTTCATTTTGCAGCTACCTGAAGTTAAGCCAAACCTGCCTTTAGGCACCTCAAACTAGTCAGACCTGCTGTAGCAGTTGCAAAGTCTGCTTCAAAAATGCCCTCCATGCTCCTTCCAACCTCCACCCCAACACATATCCGCATAGTTTACCTCCAGTCATGGGTGGTTCTTTCTATAGCGCAGCTCACTCGACCTTATTGCCTGTCTGGCACGACAGGAGTTTTTTTAAGACTAATGTTACGTGCTGCTAGAAGAAACTGTAAGAAATTGTCACATGTCCATTAAAGCTGAGTGTGGTACACACAGCGCAAGGGTTTTCCAGGAGGGTGGAAAATCTGGGATCAAGGAAAGAGTTTTGTTTGTTACAGATCATCCAAGCAAGTTTTAGAGCTTGCCACCAACTCAGGGTTTCTTTGAAAAGGGAACTGCTTTCTTCTGCTACTTCTACATACTGCCCAGTTTTAAAAATAACATTAAAAGAAAACAACCCACATTTGCACTTTTCTCTTTGTGTTCTGCTATATTAAGAACACAGTTTTAATTCTAACTTCTCTGGAAGCAGAAGCTGTCAGATGAAATCCGAGACACCTTACTGGTGTGAAAGCAGAGTAAACAGGCTTTGGCTCCTCATAATTACACAGACTTGAGACTCACGTCATTCGACACCACTTAAAACTCCATTCCAGAGCACTATTAATAAGAAACTCCTCTTTAAGCCCACTGCTCCTCAAACACCGATTGCACTAGACAGGTGGAGAACTTCAGACGTCATATGGCAACACCTACGGTTTTGCGTAGCAAGCACAGCAGAGGATGGAATCCGGCCCCGTCTTTGGATGGTTCGGAGTCGTCTAACGCAGAACTCTGAGCATGGGTTTAGCATTACTGCAGCAGCCTGAATCCAGAGACACTCTGATGTGGTGGTGGCTACTGTCTCGCTTGAGCTAGCTGAGCCTCCACCCTCCAAGAACGGACACGTGAAACCCAAAAACTTGCTCTCTGGAGACCTGACAGCTTCTTTGGTCCTTTCAAGCCATCTTGCTCCTTGCCACGATTTAAAGCCGTTTCTGAAGATAATGCAGCCATATCACCAGCTGCCCCGCACCCCTGGGCGCTGCTCCTGCTCCTCCTCGGAAACGCCCCTTGAAGCAGCTCTTCCCCACCCAGGAACTCCCCCTCTGCGCAGAGGAATCTCCCAGCAGCACGCCTCGTGCGCCTTCGCAGCTCCTCCTGGCCACTTTGCAACGACACCGAGCCCCTGACACATTCACTGGGAGACATCAGTGAAGCAAACTTCACCGGGCAGGTCCTACGCTGCGCCACAACCCATCGTTTAACACCCAAACAGCCACCAGATGGAGGGTAGGGACCCTGCTGTGACCGTGTGACCAGTGCTGCACAGCCGCAGGACACACAGGCCTATTTCTTCCACAAAACCTCTGCTGTCCCCAGCCACACCTTTGCTTTGGACTGTTTCGCTCATCTTCGCGCTCCCAAGGGCGGAGCGAGCACGGCATTTACAGGCCTTTCTTTCCCCGTTTGTGTGCAACAGTCAGCCTCGCTATCTTATTTTTGGTTATAGTGTTTGCCTTGGTAATGCTGAACAAACCTGGAGGCTCCGCTACCGCAAACACAGCAAGTGACTTTGTTTGTAGCAGAATTAAAGAACTAACACATGCTGAGGGTCTCTCTCCACTTACAGAACACAGGCGCTTCTTGGGACAGCAGTTTCTCTGACTGATGGAAGTTTCAAAACAAGTGGCAGAAAACACGCAATTACACTCCCCTGAAGGAAATGAGCGCTGTTCTCGGACCGGCAAATTCCATTTTCTACAAACTATTAATTAGCAAAAGATTCATCTCCACTAAAGATCTGCGCTTCCTGCCAGCCTGCTTACATTTGAGCTGGACCTTGCTCTCTCCTTTGGAACACTCCTGATCTTTGGACTGCTGTTTCTGGCACTGATTTGTGTGCCTGTTAAGGAACGGCTGCAACTGGAGCTGTCTCCTCATGAGCCGGCTGCACAGAGAAAGCTGGGGAGTTAAAAGAAAGTGCCTCTCTTGCTACCCAGCCCTTATAAAAAGTAGATCACCAGAAGACTACCTACATGTTCAAAGTAGTGCCTTCTCCTTGCTTGACAGATAACGGTCTAAGATGTTACATAAAAGCCAAAATAGTCACAAGTATTTTGGATCACCTGTCTAGTGTTAGCACTGCCAGAGATAAACTGTGCCAGGAGTGTTTTACATCACGGCGAAAAAAGTCAGGGTTCCTCAAAAAATTCTTTTCACTATGAATTATTTATTGGAAAAATAAAAGCAGCTTGTATAAACGACGGCAAAATCCTTCAAACCAGATATTGCATAAGATCTGTTGTACTTCATGGAAGGTAAAAAAAAAAAAATGTAGACTATGAAATTTGAGGTTTTCCTTGATCTTAGCACATTATCTCAAACTCCTTGATGCCTCTCAGGCAGACAATGTGAGCGCTTGGATTATTTCTATTATTATTATTTCCAACAAAACACTGAGCAACTATCATTATTTCATCTTTCCCATTAAAAAGAACAGGTATACAAAGGAATACAATTACAATTCTTAATAAATTAGCACCTCCGGACATATTTAATGCTCTTTAAGACTGCTTCATCTACAGACAGAACCTGAAGCACCTACAGCTAGCAAGTTTCTTTTTGTGAATCAGCTTCAGAGAAAAAGAAATCGGCTTGACACAAAAATCAAAGGGGTGTTTCAATATGCACAAAGCCAAGCTTCACTGGTTAGCAGTCCAACCCAGCTCCTGCAGACAAGGAGCGGGTCGGTTTGGCTATCGACTGAAATGGAAGTGGGGTCGGTCACGAAAGGAGGAAGATCGATGGTTGTTACATTAGGTGCTGCAATCCCGGCCCGGAATGGAAGTATTCCCCTGGACGCGCTCTTAGATACCTGTCTGGCAGCACAAGCCTCCTCCTATCTCTGCCACCACCATCAGCTTATTACGTTCCATCAGATTCCAAAGATACCATCCTATTACGTAAAAACTTAGGCATTTTAACTTCAAGCAGAAAAGGCTACTTTCCATTTACCCTGCTTAATCAGCTGCTTAATTTCCACAGCAGTGGCAACTTTCAAGACAACACAATTCATTTCTACAGTTCATTTCACCACGCGAAAGCCTCCCGTGTGCTTCGGTGGAAACCGAGGAGCCTCGGTCCATTCCGTACCCTGTGAGAAGCCCCGGAGACCCAGGCACACCCTCCCCACACAAACAAACACCCCCCCCATAAAGTCGGCAGATTTGGTTTATTTCACACGGCTGCTGACAGTCGGCCACCACGGGTCCCAGGGGACAGCACGCAGCCCCTCCTCCCGCCCCCAGCTTTCCAGCACAAGTGGCCCTGGGCTTTCCGGCTGCGCCTCTCGGAACGGCAGCAGGTAACTGCGCTCGTTTTTTCACGGCGAAGAACGAACTTACCCTTCCAGAACCTGACGCACCGACACGAGTGAAGCAGCGAACGCTCTAACTGGAAGCGGCATCGCAAAGCGCTCCCCCACCCTGAAGGAAATCCCAGCAAACGGCTTTTTTCACCGTCGCCGCCAGAACACGAGCCACCCCGCTCACCAAAGCCCGCCCCACGCCCGT
>NW_010418575.1:64994-66119 GCF_000710305.1 Buceros rhinoceros silvestris | reverse complement strand
TAAAGGTATTAAACAGAACTGGCCCCAGCGCTGAGCCCTGCCTCGCGGCTGGCAGCCGCCTGGATTGAGCTCCATTTTCAATTGCAACACTTTATTTTTGACATTTGAACGTGACTTCAAACACCGGGTGCAAAAGAGGGTAATGCCACAATCGATTGTTCCAATCCCAAAGCGACATGTTACCGTATTCGAGAGTTTGAAATTGCAGCACCAAAATATACCTTCAGTGGGCCAACGGGCTGGTCCACGTGAACCAGCTCAAAGCTGATGTGTGTTTGGGAAGTTACAAGGCCGGGGATTATGGAGGAAAAACAAACCCCAGGCAGCGTCCGGGGTATGAAATGAAAACATTGAGGGAGCAGAAGCCGTATAACAGTGGCTGACATAACGTTTGGCAACCTGTACTCGTCGTTTGCCGGATGCCAGTGCATAACTCTGCTCTGCTCTTAAATGTTTCAGCAACTTTCCACAGCCAGCCTGTCAAATCAGTAACAGCCCGGAGGGGGTGGACCGCAGGAGGGGAGAAAAGACTTGTGAAAACCCACATGAGACTTGAATGTGCTTGAAATTATCAAGTTTTACCGTTGATTCTCCTTCGTTGCTATTTAAAAATGTCACCCCCCCCCGATGCTGAAGATCCTCTTGGTGGATGATTTGGTGACGATGTATTTAAAGCTGGATTTCGATATGCACATCCTCAGCCGTTTCCAGGCCTCTCAGTGCAGTTGGAGAGATGTGGTCTCAGCTCCTCAGGTGGCAAAACGTGTTTCATGGGGAGAGAGGGGGAGAAACAATCCCCCAGACCTTTCTCTAGCATCTACTATCGCTTTCTGGTGTCATGTAGCTGCTGAGATATCAGCTGGGTGGTTTTCCCTCTGTATGAGCCATGGTGGTTTGTGTGGAGGCTGCGTGGGTGCCCTCGGAGCTGACACACAAGCACACCTTTCCTGCCTGGAATTACAGCAGGGACGGTAGAAGGAAGCGAAGGATTTTCTCATCTGGTCCTTTGTTTTGGCAGCACTTCCTTTCCAGTCTCATTTTCAGTTTCTTGTTGAACACGTACTCAGGGTCGCCGTCTAAGATCTCGAGGGAAAGAAGCGAGATGTCCGTCGTTGAGGAATGGCA
>NW_010418575.1:58534-64944 GCF_000710305.1 Buceros rhinoceros silvestris | reverse complement strand
GGGAAAGAGGCGAGATGTCCGTCGTTGAGGAATGGCAGATGCGTCGTGATGGCCCGTGCACCACTGATTTTACAGTTACACTGAAATACTTGAATAAGGAAGGCAGCTGAAAGCAATGAAGTCACTGAAAAGAAACATCTCACAGATCAACTGTTTTCTTAAGCACTTTTTGCTACTTACATTTTTGATCAAATGCTGATTAAAGATACCTCTGTTGCAGTAACAAGAAAACAGATTCAGAAACTAGTGCTGCGAAGAAGAAGGTTAACAAGGGAAAGGAAGGTTCCGAAAACTCAGATTTGGATAAGACTCCTCCGCCCTCACCTCATCCTGAAGACGAAGACGACTCGGGGGTTCAGGTAAGGCTGTCTGTCCAGTTCAACCATTCAGATGGGTAAGGCAGGGGTTCTCGCGGGAGACACAGGTGTTGGGGTGTTCTCTGTGTTGGTGACATACTGTGAAGGTGAGAGCTGGAAGTCCCCGTGGCAAACTACACCGCTTGAATGGCTGACAGGCCTTTTGGCAGGTCTGCCGGTCATCGGCCAACATTGGTGATGACTCTTGACCACTCCGCTCTTACCGCTGTCTGTCCAAACTTTATTTCACGTAAAGAAAATCTGGAAATAGAAAAAACGTGGTGTGCTCTGTCATTAGCTGTGTTAAGAAGCGGTCGGCCTCTGGCTTGCTTCTGCTGGACATGTTGCTTCTGGTAACGGAGACGCTGAGCCTGATGATCGCTTGAGAACAGTCGGAGCAGCCTGCTGGAGAGGTCGGCACGCAGCGGTGTCCTAAGACAGGCAGGAATTATGCCTGTGCTCTTCCTCTCGTCCAGCAGCATGTCGAGTGTAAGGAACTATGAGCAACTAAAACCAACAGCAGCAACAAATCAGAGTTCGTTGTGATTGGTGCACGCCATCTGCGCTGAGCGAGGGAGGAAAGCCGAGATGCACCGTGCAAAGGTTGAAATGTTTGAAGTTGTTTTCTGTCCTGCGCCACAGATCTCAGCCTGGTTAACGGCTCTGCCAAAAGATGCAGAGGAAGCTTTTGGAGCTGGCAGTGTTTTGGTTACTCTGCAGATGATGATAGCCTGTCTGCAGTTCAATATATGTGCGTGTTCTGCTTGTTTTCAGTTCAGTGGGACAAAACTTCCTCTTTGTAAAACTCAGTTGTGTGATAAAAACTGCACATTTGAAGGTTTTTTTTTTTTTAAATACAGGTGTTAGGGTATTTGCATCACTCTTTAATTAAAAATGTAGTAATGTTTCAGGTCACTTTTGTTTTCTTAATAATTTGTCATGTGTTACCATGCAGATATTTTTATATTCCTTTACCGAGGCTATTAACTCGCCTCTCTAGCTGGAGATGGGTTAATGAGTAAAAGATAATCTGATGCAGATAGGTGTATGCATGGTTTCTGACAATAAGGCATAACCATCGTAAAGTCTCTCGTAGAGGGACAGGAAGCTAACCAAGTCAGTAAAAATCAAAAATCAGAATGGAAGGAGAGATTTTTGGCCCCAGAAACGACGTTAAGGCTTACCTCTTGAGCCAGAAGAAAGCTGGTGCTCTCCCGTCAGTGCTGATAGACCTGAGGGTGCAAATGTGCCCACGCAGCCTCTATTTTCTAGTATAAAAATATTGCTACGGTTCCGTGGGAAGCAGCGTTAGTTACTCTGTTAAAGGCAGAAGGGACATCACTTTTGTGATGTGAACTTAACATTTGCTCCAAAATTTCTTTTTCACTTAAAGAAAGAATTTCTAGTTTTGTCAAGTGCATCAGATACTTGTGCTCTAAAGTAGGATTAACTATCTAAGAGTAAACACGTGGCTCGGTCTGTGTACACGGAGAGAACGGGTGCAGGGATCTGTTGAGCTACAGAAGTATCTGCGTGTACCGGCGCAGGTGTGCGTTAAGCTGAGGAAGATGTAAAAATCAGTAGTATATATATCCAGTCACAGAGATGTTTTCTAACAGTTGGTATTTAACATTGTTTTTTTAATACATACATCAGCCTATTGAGACATGTGATGCTCAGCTGGCAGTTTCCTTTGACATACGCTCTCAGCTTTTCAGAATACCCCACCTCATGCAGACTATCTGGAATCTGAATTTTCCTGTTGCAGGAAGCGGTGTCTGGCACCAAGTGTCAAGTCTTAAATTCTTTCCAATACACGCTCATGTATTTTACAGTTTTCTGCAGTTTCTCTGAAGCTTCCTCTCATCCTGGAGTTGAGGGGATGGGGACAGAGAAACCGTGTTTTCAGCGTGGGGTGGTTCAGGTTTCTCGTTCTCTGTTGGTCTGGGGTCTTTTGCTGTGCTGCAGGAGGTCCTTCTGAACAGTGCTGGGTCAGTGGAGTGAGGAAATGGTATTTCATTGTGCTTCCCCTAGAAGGTACTCTGGGTACAACCGGGTGGATGGGTAGAGCAAGAAAGCGTGTTGTCACTGCTTAGCAACACCAGGCCACGCTGCGGAAAGGGGGTGTTTGGTTCCTGCATTGACCATCTGTCAAAGTTTGTTGTAGATGGGAATCGAGAGGCGCAACTTCTTGGGCCTTAACTGCTGAGATAAATGTGGCTTTAGTAATGCTAAAAAAAGAGAAAAAATTAAAACACCACTTTCCAACGCGGAACAAGCACGGAGTGGATTTTTTTTGGTTTGTTTGGGTTTTAGTTTTGTTTTCTACAACATTTAACTGGCAGGAATTTAGAACAGTATTGGGTTGATTCCACTGTTTCTGCCAGGCTGCTCTAAAGATAATGTCATTTGCTACACACTAGTGTGTTTGAGAAAGACGGAGAAGTTTTCTCATTATTCTGCTGCTGATCAGTTTTGTTTTTCATGAAAAATATCAATGCTTTCTGTTCAGAAGCGACGCTCCAGCAGGCAGGTGAAGAGGAAGCGCTATACAGAAGACCTGGAGTTCAAGATTTCAGATGAGGAGGCTGATGATGCTGATGCTGCTGGAAGAGACTCTCCTTCAAATACTTCTCAGTCAGAGCAACAGGTCAGATACGAATGGACCGGGAAGGGCGTTGTAATTGCAGCGTTGACAGTGCCCGTACAGGCCTTTTCCTGAACGATACTCACCCGTGGCTGGCACAGGAGGCATTAGCTTCTTACGTGCTTAAAGAATATATTAATTCATGGCTTTGTTTACAAGCTGGTGATGCGCTGTTTGACACGGTTCTTGGAAATTAATGGTCTCTGCCTACAGGAAACCTAAACCGGACTGCTAGGAGCCTTGAATTTACTTCTCTGAATTCAGTGGTCTGGCTTCTGTGACTTTAATAAACCACTCAAGCTTGTCCCCTGCTGCTTGGCACCATAAGAACCCCTTTATGAAATTACTGCCTTGTAGTACCCAGCAGGGTACACTTTATTCTCTGTGCAATGTAAATGATGGATAAAATAGTTGGAGTAAGACGAGGGGTAATAACGTAGGAAGGACTGTTGTAACAATCTCACTGGTTTGTAGTGCTTTTTCAAAGAACTACTTCACCTAACTAACTGATGACCTGTCGGCGGCTCTGTCCGTGTTCGCTGGTGTTCCATTCGGCAGTTCGTTAAGCCCTGTGAAATACTGCGTGTGATCTCCATAGCTAATTGCATCTTATCAGGAGGGAAATTCGGCAGCTCTGCTGGCAGTTGTAGTAGTGAATTAATGTAACAGAGAATTGCAGGCCATTTTGGGAGCTGTCCCAAACAAACCCAACTAGAGCTTTTGGACGTTCTTGTAATACTTAGATGTACGGTGCTGAAAGGCGTATTATTTTAGGAGAGGTGATATCTGTGTGTGTCAGCCTTACTGAGAGAGCTACAGTTGCCTTAGCTCTTAAAAATGGGCTTAAACAAGTATGCTTCCGTCCTTCGTTATCGTATTAAATCTATTAGAATTCTCTACATTCTCATGCCAGGAGTAAAAAGTCATCCTGTGTGTTCAAATCCTGTTGCAAAAATACTGTGTGAAGTTCTTCTGATGAAGGAAGTCTTTGAGTAACAGAGATGCACTCCCCTAACTCTCTCTCGTGGTATTTCTGATGTAGGAATCTGCTGATGCCGATGGTCCCGTTGTGGAGAAAATCATGAGCAGCCGTTCAGTCAAGAAAAAGGTAAAACAAAACGAACCCTCTTCCCCCATGTTTATAAACGGACTAAGCATGTTTCTGCTGAAGCCCCTGTTAAGTTCTTAAAACACCTCGGGTATTCCAAATGCAAAACCTGTTTTGTTGCATAGAGGAGGTTCCCTGGAAGGGTCTTTAGGTGGTATTTGACGTGCTTTTGGACAGGCATTCCCAAAACGGATGACGTGTTCAGGCTTCCACTCTCCTTGTGTTTTCTCAGATGAGAATTTTGATTTTGCAAATACGTGTATATATACACCTGGGTGAAGTCTGTGGTGCCCTTCACTTCAGAGCGCTCTCTCACCTGAGTTTGAGGAGTGAGAGAACTCTTCTGCATCCTAAATCTCTGCCTTTTCTAATAAGGAAAAATCCTTGCCCGTAATTTTTGCATCTGTTGATAGTGGTTGTGCGTAGCAGATGAAAGGAGTTTATATGTGATCAAGAATGGTACACGTACAATTGGAGGGGGGGGATTCTTTTTTTTGCTTTTTGAATTTTATCACTGCTATCATAACATCATGAACAGCTTTGCAAACCTAAATTCGTGCAGTGTCATGACCGGCTGCAACGGAACTTGACCTGTTTCTGCAGCTTTCACAGCACAAAACCTCCACAGCCTTTTTTTTAAGGTCTAGAGCTATATTTTGTATTTCAAGCCATGCACTTATTTTTCTGAGAAACTTCACATAATATAAACTCAGTAATCAGTTGTCCTGATGGTCTGCGAGGCAGGAGAGGAGAATGTGGTTTTTCATAAATGTCTTTACATTGGAAGGTGTTTTTCACCAATTACTCTTCTCTTCTTCCTCTCCCTTGCAAACAGAGGTGTGATTACTCGTGGGGAGAGTATATTTTGCTGCAGTTTGTGGGAAGTGGTTGGTCTGCTGCCTACATGTCTTTGATTGCAAGCTCTGCTGGAGGCAAGCTCTCGTTTGAGCTCGCTCTTTAATGTTTTTTACAGACTGTATTTGCAGGTTTGAGGGGTGTCTCTTCTTCCCCTGCTTTTCTCCCCAACCGTCCTCTCAAAAAAAAAAAAAAAAAAAATAAAGGGTTTCAGGCCATTAATATTTAACATCTGAAGTATCCAACTGTGCTTTTATTAAAGGTCTTTTACACTCCTACTAACGTCATCAAAACCCTGGTCGTTAGATTACTAATCAAAGTAGAATTGCTGCCATCAGGACCAATGCATAAAATAAACGGGAGGAGAGGTTTCTCTAGGAAACCTTCCAGTGGGTTAGGCTGTAACGGAGATGTTGCCTTCAAGTAGAAGATGTGAGGTAACGAATATGCCTTCGGAGCAGTGGTCTTCGACAGCCAAGCTGTGTATCAGCTGGGGCGATCGGTTTTTATACGAGTTGCTTTGCATCTGTTATTAAGGTTGTGTTCCGCTATTTTTCTAGCAGTTGAGACTTCTGTTGTTTTCTTTATTTTTAAGCTCGCTCTCATCTTTGCAGCCGAGTGCCTTGCTCAAATAACTTCTGCTTTAGCAGGTGTTAATTCTGTGGCCATGGCAGTGCGCAATTGTGTGCTCTTGGGTATTTGCTTGAAGGACGGGATCATTTATTTCTTCAATTATCAGCAGAAACTGAGCATCGGCTTGTCATTTATGGTCACACGTGGGCTGTGACCACTTGAAGTTGCCCCAGTCTGCCGGGCACTGTTTTAGGGTGTCTGCGTAATCAATGTGGGGAGATTTTTGCATAAATGTTCTGTCCTACCTTTTTACCTCATAAACTTAAGTGCAGCAGGGGTTGGACAGTGATGTCAAGTGCATAAGCTTCTGTCTTGTATATCCTCAACTGATGTGTTGTTAAACCTTCCGTGAGTGCTGGTGATTGTAATTTGATTAGGAAATTGGTTTTGGCCATACATGAGAATGCCAGAGTAAGATTTTAAGAAGATTTTATTCTGAAATACTTCTTATTTAGGGGAATCTCTGATGCACGCTCGTAGAACACAGAATAATGTAGACCGGTTATTAGACAATACCAAAGTGCATTTTACTCATGAGAGTTAGAGGATTTATCAAAATTTCCATTGTAAATTATTGTTATTAAGTTGGCAGTTGACAGAAAATATGCTTGACTGAAATGCTGCTCAGGGGAATTAAATTGGCTAATATGCAAGCTTTGTATAAAGGTGTTTAACGATGTTGTCACTGGAAGATTGATATATCTGAAAGGATTCTGATTTAAAACTAATCATAAAAAAACTTGGCCATAGCACATTTCAGAAAATAAAAAAGTTAATGTCTTAAAATTAGGGGTGACTTCTTCAAGAGCGG
>NW_010418575.1:53156-58441 GCF_000710305.1 Buceros rhinoceros silvestris | reverse complement strand
TTTGCCTCAGGGTAGTGAATAGATTCAGCTAGTGGGGTCTCCATTTTTTATAATACTGGGTTTTTTAACACAATTTTGACCTCTAAATATGAATAACCTGCTTGAGAAATAGTCCCTTTCCAAATTTTGTTTAAAAAAAAAAAAAAAATAACCTTGATGATCTTCAAATTCCTTCCTGTGACAGCATTTTTTTGAAAGTGATGATGCAGCTTCTTCCCTGTGTTCAGTGTTTGGGGGTAGTTTATCTTCAACAAAGGAAGGAATGTACCGGGTGATACAAACGCTAGTCTGGAAGAGAAGGAATTCCGTGTGAATCAGGGATTAAGAATGCGCAGACTCTTTCTTTACTGTGCTAGAACAGACCTTAATGCAGCTCCTACATTAATACATGGAAGCAAGGTCTAGCCAGCAACTTCTCTTTTGAGAGAGGATTTGGAAGATGACAGTTCATCCTCTAGCTTTAGAGTAGTCTCTTCTCATAGATGTATATTTTTTTCCTCTCCTTTTTGAATATCTATGAGTACATGTATGTGTATGCAGAGGATACCGACTTACACAGTGGTCAACGGTTTTCTCTCTTCAGTGCTACCCACAGCACTTGATTACACATGATGCTGTCCCTGATGAAGTATGTAAACCAAAAAATCCCAATCTATTTAAAATGGTTCCCGAGCTCGTCAGAAAACACAAACCATCGGTGCTGTGACATAAACCGCATTGTGCCCGTGCTCTGTCCTTGGTTTGTCCTGTGGCGGGGTTCAGGAGCCATCCAGCGCAGAATTACGTGCCGTATGCTATGCGGTGCTTTGGCACCAAGGATGAGTTAAGGGTAGCCTCAACCCCGAGCACCGCATGCCCTTGGTTTTGGTGGTTTATATCACAACTTTAACCTTGCTTTAAATGTAGGGGTTTTGGGTGTTAATTTAATTTGGCTGCTTTGTATGTGAGACATCTTGCCTGAGTGAATTTAATTGCACCATTGAGTAAAACTAAAGCCGTGAACACTGATGCACTAAAATTCTAGCAGAGGTATAAGGTTTAGTTTTATATGGCTTCTTGTTTGGAGTTATTAACTATATGGAGGAATAAACCCCCTTTAAAACTCTTTTTTCAAACATTACAAAAACCCACAATGTAAAGTTGCCATGAGCCAGCCAAAAATAATACATATGGCATTCAGGAGTGCAGTTGCTAATTGGCTGCTGCCTGAGAAAATGGTACACTTGGCTTCTACTTAACACTGTGGGTTTGGCAGAAAGCCAGCGTTGGGGTGAGGTTGTGAATGAAGCTGCATGTGGTTAGGGAGGAGTTCAAATGATTCATGTCTTGGAAGTTGTAGTAAGCAGTGCAGTATGTACGTGGGGAAGCTGCTGGAGGAAACTCCTCACCCGTGTCCTCCCCCCACTAACGCTTTCCTACACCTCCAGTCGTCTCTGTGTGGGGACCGTAGTCTGTGTTTCGGTTGGTTTTAATCATTAACTAAATTGGGCTGTTTAGTGGCTGAATTCACAGTTCAACGATTCTTTTCTTGCAGATGGAGAGTGGAGAGGAGGTAGAAGTAGAGGAGTTCTACGTAAAGTACAAAAACTTGTAAGTACAGCGATGGGTTTGATCACTGTCTTTAAGTTCATGGCATTTCCAAACAGGTTTTAAAAGCTGGGTGTGTCAATGATACGTCACTGTCCAACCTGCTGTGTTCAACCACATGTCTGAGCTAACAAACCAGATGGCCTCCAGTCCTCCTGCAGATAGCTGCCCCTCCGTAAGAGGGAAAACAGAAACATCTTACAATACGATACTTCACAGCTGGATGAGCTTGGTTTTCTTTTAGAAAGACAGTGTATCTTACTTAATTTTAGCAAATTTCCTGTGGGAGAGAGAAATTCACGTCCAGTGAGTTTCTCGCAGCTACCTGCAGGTAGTCAACGTCACTAATTACACTGCCACTTTGTACCCTTTGCACTATATTGATTATTGTATGACGCTTAATAGCTTAATTGTGCTTCGCTTAGTTTTATTACATCGGGGTGTGATTTTTGGATTAACTATTCCCGTCTTAGACTTCCCAGCCGTGTAACTTCAGACAGACTCTAAACATATAAAGTGGGACTCAGCGTTTTGGCAGAGATGCTGTTCCTTTGTGTGCTCTTAAAGAGGAATTACTGCCGTGGAACTGCATTTACAAGGGTTTTCTTTTCTTTCTGTCGGCGTTAAAACTTAATTGACTCATGCGACTTTCACAGAAACCAGTGTGCAGCATGTTTGTATCTGAAGCCTTTGCGTGGTTTTATTAACTTCTCATAACCCTCCTCTTTGCTCGAATACTCTTGATAAATAGTGACATTTATGATAAATGCCTCACATAGTAACGATGTTTTAAATATGCCCCATAAAAACCATCTTAGCTTTGTGCCGAACACTGAATGTGCGGGCTGCGTATTTAAATTTCGAGTGCGGGTTCTTTGTATTTACTGCCAAGTTTCTCCATTACTAAGTGGAATTACTCCCAGTAAAGATGACTTGTTAATAACTGGTGTGATGAAGATGGTGGTGTCTGGTCTTCTGAGTGCGGCACTACACTGTGCTGGATGGCTCTGGCTGTACTGGCGGGATACTGCTGTGATTTTGAGTAAGGTTTTCTGTTTCATCTTCTAGCTCTTACCTTCACTGTCAGTGGGCGTCTGTGGAAGAGCTGGACAAAGACAAGAGAATTCAGCAGAAGATCAAGCGGTTTAAGGCAAAACAGGGCCAGAACAAATTCCTTTCAGAAGTACGATTTGTTTGTTTCTTTCTTCCTTTTAGGTATTTAAGGAATATTACTCATTCTTCTTCTGTAAACAAGCAGAAGATTTTGAACAACTGCGTGATGTATCAGTAGCGTTTATTCTGGTACAAAGTGTAACCGTGCCTGATCCAAGTCTGGCAAGCTTGTGAAACTCAAGTGATCTTTTCTGGCTTTATGCTTCGTGTTATTGCAGTGTTTTGTTTCTCACCGTGAGTGGTTGGTGGTTTGCGTTGTAGGCATGACTCTTAGTGAATCAGTGCCGGGTCTCTTTTCTTGAGAGCTGATTCTGCCAGAAAAACGCATCTCATTTTTCTGTGTTACGGGCTGCAGCTCACTGGGGAGTCTGAGCTTTTTATCATCAATTTAATTTCACTTAGAGCCATAAGCAGCAGTGTGGCAGGGGTCCTGTCAATAAAAGACCAGATCTGCTGATTCGTGTCTCTGAAAGCTTCCCTTTCAGTAAAACACTGTCTTTTGAGGGGGAAACAAACCCAACCCACATGTTCATGTGCTGGTGTGTTTGTTTATTTATTTATATTTATTTTTACCGTCTAGTTCAAGCTAAACAAAACTTGTTGCAAATTGAAGACTTCCATCAAGTCAATAGGGGTTTCTCGTTAAAAGCATCTGATTGACCTATATTGATAACGTATACAGGAATTTGGGGGAAGAGGGCTCGGTGCGTTGTGTTCCTAGGAGAGTGTAGAACATCTACAAACACTGTGTCAGGGCATCCAGGGTGCCTTGAGATGGTTATAAAATAGGGTGGCACCTATAAAGAATTAGCTGCATTGTATAATGGTAATGCCTAAGGAACTAGATTAAATTAACTTTCAAGACTCCTGAGATTTGAGTTTTTAAGGAAGTTAATAACTACTTAATTTGGAGTAACAGTCGGTACAGTATATCATGTCATTAAGCAGCAGCACTGTAAAATTTAACATCTGTTGAAGCGAAGCTGCCTGGAATCGCTGCTTTTTAATCCGAGGTTCCACGTGGCTCCCAAGTTATTGGGAATACTTGGAAGTTGTTCTTGTTTTAGCAAAAGCTATCAAAATGTTCACAGTCTTTAGTCCTTCTGTCTGCTTTTCTGTTGGAGGGGATCTTAAAAGCATAAAGTGAAACACAACCCTTGAGTACGCACGAGAACCCTGTATGTTGTTGAAGGTATAAGAAAGAACGTAACAAACGGTGATTTTTGACAAAGCTGTGTATGCGTGCGGCGGTTTTTCTCTGTTTTTGAAATACTAATCTCTGAATCTTGCTTATAAAGCAGTTAGACGGTTCCTGTAGTTAAAATAATCTGAGGGCACTTGGTGTACGTGGCTGCAATTTCTTTATGGCAAGCTGTAGTTTCCAGAAATGCGAGATGCATTGCATGCCATAAGCCTTTTCGATTGCTCATTAGTGAATTGTAATTTCACACTTCATTTAAAATATTCTTAAACATTCTCTCACAGTAAAAGGTTTCACACAGTAATTAAGAGGCCCAGTTAACAAAGTCTGAGAAGTCTGATTCCCTCACGGGGAATGATCTTGCTGAATTGTAGCATTTCAATTAACGTGTTGAAGTTTGCCAAATATAAATTCCGTGTCACTGTGACCCAAAATATTATCGTGCGGTGAAATATAGAGTAATTTTTCCTCCCAGGAAGGGCTAATAGAGATATCCTGTCTATTTTTGCCTCTCTCCTTGAACAGATTGATGATGAGCTTTTTAATCCAGATTACGTGGAAGTTGATCGAATCATGGATTTTTCACGTAGCACAGATGATAATGGAGAGGTAAACAAAACTTTCAGTGCATTTATTAGTCACATAGACATTGTGCTTAGAATTTATTGTTCGGAAATGTGAGTGTATTAAGCACTTCAGAAGCCACCTGTGTGTGTGTGTGTGTGGAAAATAGGGACATATTTGAGGTAACATTGAAAATACAGCAGTTTCCCTAAAATCAAGGAGTGTAAGGGAGAATTCCAAACTTGTTTTAAGTTACTTATATTTAAAAATAACATAAAACATTAAAAAAAAATGACCACCACCAAAAAAACCCTCTGGGACGTAGGTGGTACGTGATACTTAGACGGTAAGATGGTTCCTTCTTTTCAAGTTGTGGTGTAATCTTATTTTTGTCTTATCCAAGCCCGTAACCCATTATCTGGTGAAATGGTGTTCGCTTCCTTACGAAGACAGCACTTGGGAGCTCAAGCAAGACATCGACCAAGCTAAGATTGAGGAGTTTGAGAAGCTGATGTCCAGGGAGCCAGAAATGGAGCGTGTGGTAAGAATTGGCTCCGTACAGAGGATTTTAGTTGAAAATAGTCAAGTAATGTGGTCTTCCGGGAACCACTAATGGGATTTGCTATATTTGAAACAGGAGCGACCTCCTGCCGATGACTGGAAGAAATCGGAGAGTTCCAGGGAGTATAAAAACAATAACAAACTCAGGGAATACCAGTTGGAGGGAGTAAACTGGCTTCTTTTCAATTGGTACAACACG
>NW_010418575.1:51175-53035 GCF_000710305.1 Buceros rhinoceros silvestris | reverse complement strand
GCTGAACCCCGCTTTGGAAAAGCTTTTAACAGTTTGTGTGAAGCAATAACCTTCTACGGCGAGGTTTTAGGATTATTTACGTCTCATTTTGCTCTGGGAGTCACATGCAAATTAATTCTGGGTGGATGACATAATGTTGCTTACAGCGTGAATATTTCCCATAGACTCTTCTGGCAAATGGTTTTGCCTGTGTAACTGTTCATGCACACCCCTGCAGCCCCTTCCTCACCCATGTGAACTCGGGAGGTGCATAAAAAGGGCTACATCCATCCTTATTACAGCACAAATCATGACATATATTTAAAATGCAAGAAGAATCTGATGTCTGTTCGGTGTAAACTTGCCATTCTAGAAGTTTCTGTGCTATTCACTTCAGCTCCTTGCTGATTTTCTGTGTTTTTAGTTAAGAATAAAGCATTCAGGCTGTTGTTATCGTTGTTTTCAGACGAAACTGCATTTTAGCAGATGAAATGGGGTTGGGAAAGACTATCCAGTCCATTACGTTTCTCTATGAGATATATTTGAAAGGAATCCACGGTCCTTTCTTGGTTATTGCACCGTTGTCTACAATTCCCAACTGGGAAAGGGAGTTCCGCACCTGGACAGAGCTGAACGTGGTGGTGTATCATGGGAGTCAAGCAAGCCGGCGGACCATTCAGCTGTATGAAATGTATTTCAAAGATCCACAGGTATTTGTATTGTTCTCTCTCTTTTTTATGTATGCTTTACTGTTGCTAATTAACTGAAGTGTGGATTAGTACTGATAGAGCAGGTTTTATGTAATAATGAAGTTGTGTGTGTTTAATAGTGTTATGTCAACAGTAGCCAAGAGATCTGCTGCGAATAGAGGGGGACTGGGAGCTAGAGATGGTGCAACTCTTGTTCAGGGTTTCGCTGTTTCATACAAGTTTTTCATTACTGCACTCATGTTGAACGGTTCTTGGGAGAGAAGGAGGAGCAGATACAGAGAAGATTTGGGTTAAAAACAGAGAATTCTTCGGAAAAGCGAAGCTATAAGGAGCAGCAGATCTCTCCACTTAAATGCATGGCTTTCCTCGGAGTAAATAAGCAGGATTGGGGAACAAGAATGTGCTTACGTCGGATGTGACTGCAAAATAACGTAATCCTCCTCGTGTAAGAGAAAAGTAGTAGAGCTTGGTTTGATATATTGTGGGGTATTATTTCCAGCTGGGCTTAAAGAAGTGAAAGTGGTGAATTCATGCATTTGGATTTTCTGTAAAGCATTTGATTTTATGCCACTGGTTATTTTGATTAATAAACTAGAATGATATAAAATCAATATGGCACACATTAAGTGGATTTAAAACTGGCTAACTGATATTTCTGGATGTAATTATAAATGAGCAATGATTTGCATTTCCAGCGTAGTTCTTTGGGGATTGGTTGGTGTCCATGAGCTATATAACACTTTTATCAATGACCTGAAAGAAACCATAAAATCATTACCGAGGGAAGTTTCCAAATGACACCAAGATGGGGCGAGTGGTAAATAATTAAGACAGTTCATGGATACAGAGTAAGCTGTATTAGTTAATAAATTGGATCCGATGCTCAGAATAGCTAGAGAAAGAGGCTGCCTGTGGGCAAGGAGATGATTCTTACTGGGTGGGAGCTCGGTCCTGGAAAGGCCGTAAGGCAAACGTGGATCTCCTTGTGTCACGACACGAGTGAAACCCGAGTTCGTACCGTGAGCCTGTGGTTCAAAGGGCCAGTGCAGTGTGAGTGTGTAGGACAAGGGAAATGTTTATCCCAGAGTAAAAAGTTACAGCATCCTCCTCTCTGTCGGTAATGGAGCGGGTAGTCCAGTTCCGCAGAGTTCTCGCGCCCTGTCCTCAGGAA
>NW_010418575.1:27577-51082 GCF_000710305.1 Buceros rhinoceros silvestris | reverse complement strand
AAGAGCGTTGGAAAGACAGAGTCCTTAGCGCAAAGCTCTGAGGGGGTGGTTGCGAGACAAAAAATGCGCTTTTACAGGGAAAGAACTGACTTCAAAACTCAGTTTTGAGGTGTTTTGAAGGTGATGACTGTGGCACAACCTGACATGCCATTAGGGCAAACAGAAATAGAACCACGTACTTAAATATGGTAGAAAAGCACGTAGCTTATAGTAGTTTTAAGCTACATCTGTAGCCTAGTTGGCCTAGTAAATAACCATTTTCTCAGCAATTTGTCGAAGAAACTTTCAGATCAAAATCAAACAGATTGTTGTTAAAGAAGGTTGATTTGAGTAACAGTAGCTGTGCAGTGGTCTAAGGACTTGCATTCCTTACGGTGATAATCTTACCTAGGTGTATAATACACAGACGAACTGGAACTGATTTGTACTTTTTCTGGCTTTAAAATTATTTCTTACCATAGATAGATGCTTTGCATCAGATTGAAAAATTTGGGTTTGTACAAATACTGTTTCTACTGACGTGTTTCCTGTGTTAAAAATCTTGACTGTTATTTACGTGGTCTGTGTTCGTCCCCTTCGGATGCAGCAGTTGCGTAGCATGAAACCTGAAGGAACATCACCAGGAAAATCCCACTTACTGTGCTGATTCTTGATGTAATTTTGGCAATATTGTTTCGTTGATCTAAAGACAACTACTAGGATCTAAAGCGAGATGCTGCAGAAAGTTTTGATCCTCCTGTTGACATGTCCTTAACTCGCCTCTTGTCAAATGACTCCCATGGTCATCTCCCCGTAGCGAGGAATGACGAAGCACTCGTGGCACAGAAAAGGAATCGTTTTCTGCTGGCTTTGCTCCCTGAGCTGGCTTAAGGGGAGAATCAGGCAATTGCTGTGGCTGGGGAGGATCGCCTACCCTGTCTGCAGTGGTGTGATTTTCAGAGTCAGCGCTGGTTACCAGAGTCAAGTTGTGAAAACCTAGTGAGCAGTTGATAACAAAACACACTTCTGCAGTGTTGAGACCTCAACACTGAGGACACTGTGTTACCAGAGACATTCCTCTAAAACCCCTTCCTGCTCGTGAGGGTCACGCGGGGACCTGCCTGTTTGGGTGTTCTTGAGCAATACCACTGAAAGGTCCTTCTGAGGGCCTTCCCTGGTTGGAATATCAAACAAACCAGTTGGTTTTCTGTCGGATTGTACCTCTGTGGTAAGGTGAGGAAAACTCTGCATGCCAAATAAAAGGAATGACTGAGTCCTGCGAAAGAGTTGACTTGTTTGTGAGGGACATTTGCTTTGGAGTATAACGAGGACTAAAAAGAGAAACCGTCTGGCTCACATACGGAATCAGAACACGTTGTGCTTGGTTGATTTTGACTCAGAATAATGCTGTTGATGTTCAGGACTTTTTCTGGCTTACAACCCGGCTCTTATGTTTATGTCTAATTGTTGTACCTGTGGCTGCCTCTTGGTTCTGCTTCCCCTGGATGTGCTGCTGGATGTAGTGATCATTTTGGAAGAGCACTGCTTGCTGTGCAGTCACGAGGGTGCTCGTGGAGGTGTTTTCCACTACTTGGAAAGAATCTCCTGGGCTCCGTTCTTGTATTTTGACAGCTCTGTCTGCCTCATGAAAAGGTTACAGCATTTCAATTTGCTGGCTTTCAAACTTGCCCACTTTGTGTATCTTCATCTGCTGGCTGTTAGGTAACAGTTCTCTTTCTCCCTATGAAGATAAATGTTTCTAGACTATGCGGCAAGAAAGCGCCTTTGAGCAGGTCGTTACTGCCTCTGAAACACGCCCGGTGTGCATAGGCAGATTGAATGCCGCGTTCAGGCTATCGTGTTACCAATCATTTTACTGAGGAGGTAACCAGCGCTGATCCCCACAGCTGGGAGAGGATTATATGCAGGTCGCTTATAAAAGGATTCAGACTTGCACATGTCTGAAGGAAGAAATGTTCACCTTACTGTAAAATAAATAGCTGTTTCTTTTGAAATATGCTCAATACACAACCCACGACATTTTTGCAGCAGTCTTAGCATCAGCCTTGAAAATAAGACCCTCAGCTAACCAAAGGAATAGTGAATGTGGTGCCGGATGTCAATAAATGGTCCTGTCGAACTTTCCTTAACACAAATTTGCAAACACATCAAGGGAATGTATGCAGGGATGTACATTCTCCATTAAAAAGAGTTCAGAGATTTGCTTCTTCTCAAAGCTCTGTACTAGAACTGTCGGTATTTTGGATACTCAGTGTCTGCCAGGAAAAATTTACTGTTTATTGGGAGCAAAGTATTCTAGTAGTCATTAAAATGAAGCCTTAATGTACTGCTGGCTTATTCGGAGTGTTTGGGAGGACCATCATGTAGCTTTGATGTAAAAGCAAAAGTGAAAATTCTCTTGACAAAAAGGCTGGAAACCTTATTTGAATGTTGCAGCAATACATTAGTACTTCAAGGCCTTAGTATAATCCACAGGAATTACGGCCGAAATACTTGTATAACGTCTTTGTAATGAATACGCCGCGGTTCTGAAGGCATTTTGACAGGATTAAAAATACGAAGGCAGTCGTAAACTTACACACCCGCGTTGGCAATAATGACTTTGTTTACTTCATATACCTTGTGCTGTTCTGTGTTTTTAAAGAAGGAATTTCGAAGATTAAACAAAGGTACTTCCTTTCCTTGCTAGGGAGTTTACTTTAACTTTTGCTGTTCCTTTTTAGGGTCGTGTGATAAAGGGGTCCTACAAGTTCCACGCCATTATCACAACTTTTGAAATGATCTTGACTGACTGCCCGGAGCTGCGTAACATTCCATGGCGTTGCGTGGTCATTGATGAGGCCCACAGGCTGAAAAACCGGAACTGTAAGCTGTTGGAAGGACTCAAGATGATGGACCTGGTCAGTCTGTGCATCTCTTACATTTGCGTCGCCTGTAGTTTTGTTACTCCTGGTTTATGGCTTCATCAGAAAGTAGAAGAAAGCATTTTCTTCTCAAGTAAAAGCATCAAGCGCTGAGAGGAATAAGGAAGTGCAGCTGAGAGAGTCATACCCTGAGTTCTGGAGCGCTGATGGTTCCTGAGTCACTTCATTGATTTAGACCAAGAGTTACGTGGATTCTCTTAAGAGACTCAAGATAAACCAGTTCTTCCCTTTCTCTCTTTTCGTGTGACTTACTCGTAGTCACTTTTTCACGTAATCTTTTATTTAAAGGTGTAGTGTGGTCAGGTGGCCAAATACGGGGGTGAGAATTAAACTGCTCTGCATTAATGTCAGCTCTAACGTTAATTCGTTGTGTGGCTGTAGGAGCTTTTTTCAGCGGGATTAAGGAAGGGAAAAGTGAGTTGGTTGCTGATGCTTAGAGAAATATGTATTACATCATGTGCAGACAATATGTGTACTATGCACACAGAAAAAAATAAGATGATGCTTTTGGGAAGACATTTACCATTTAAAAGACAAAGTTCTTTCATTTTGAAGATTCTTCAGAAATGTGAGAGGAATGCAGTCATGCAAAGTTAATACCTGGAATTCCAAAGCTCCTGTTTCTGATATGAGTAAAAAGGCATAAACAAGAGCTTGCGCAAGCACTGGTGACCTGTAGGTCACTTTTAGTTTCCTCTTCCCTGTTTAACAATACTTTATGTGAAGGAGTCTCGAGGCTCAGTGACTGAAAGTTTGTAGAAATGCTGTATGCGGTTTATTCTCTGTATTATGTTTGCTCTTGGAGGAGAGCTGAGCTTCTAGGCGTGGCTGTAGGTGGAGATATGGGACTTCTCACTTTGGGGACTTCTCGTTCTACTACTACATCCATGTTTGACAATTGAGCTAGTTGCTGAGCTTCTTGGCACTCCTCCTCTATAGCCCTGTGCAGCTTTTCCTCTTGTCCCTGGCCTGGAGAGGTTCCTTTCTGAGATCTGTTAGAGGTGTGGTAAACCGACGGGATTAGACTGGAAGTGATGGGATGAGTTCAGCTGTTGTTTTGCCATTCACAGTTAATTATGTTTGGGACAGGGCTGGGGACATGGTGGGACAGTAAAATCTCTCCTTCTGTCTGGAGGACTTGTAAAGGTGCTTTAAGTAGTGAAGTATTTTTCTGGGCCATCGTTGAAGGAAGGCGAGAATACCAGGTAGGAATGTCTTGCAAAGAGCTGTCTGTAAGTGGTTGGGGCAGGAAGTAAAGATGAGAGGTAGATACAGGGCAAAAAAAGAGAGAGTTTTGCATTTTTCTCCAGTGAAGATGAATTCGGATGGATCCCTAGACAACTGATTCTTACCCTTTCAGGAACATAAAGTGCTGCTTACTGGAACCCCTTTGCAAAATACAGTAGAAGAGCTATTTAGCTTGCTTCACTTCTTGGAACCAGGTCGCTTCCCATCAGAAACCACATTCATGCAAGAATTTGGGGATCTAAAAACTGAAGAACAGGTAAAATTCTCCTGCATGCTCACTTTTCCATTTAGATATTGTGAATTTAACTGTTTTATTGTAGCTGAACTTCATTACTTGGTTTTACACCTAATACCTGTTTGTTTTTTGGGAGGCCTCAGTAGTTTAATCCCTGGGTTTTTTATTTGTTTTCATTTTGTTACCTTTTCTTGATTTTGATCAAAAGTTAATTTGACTTACCACTGGGGTTTTTATCCTTTGTCCATTGGCCATGCAGAAACGAAGTTTCCTCTTGTTAAAATGGGGGTGAGGCGTCTTGTAACGGTAACTTGCAGAATTCCTTGTTCACATTAAGAGAATTAACTTGTCAGCTGAGATTCTCGCTTGAGCATCGGTGTCAGAGCGAGGGGACTGTCCTCTGGAACTTCTGCGGAGTTACTGTCTGAGGGCTGTATCAATGACTCCTGCGCAAACAGGAGCCTATCTGAAACCTCGTTTAGCAAGAGGCAACCAAATGGAGGGAGGTTTTGGGTTTTTTTTTGACTGACTCAGAAACCGATTGCTCAAGCTATCCAGTAAAAGAAACGGTAAATGAGATGTCCCAACTCTCAACGTAGCTTTGGTCTCAAAATGTCAGCAGAGCAGAACTGGAAATTTTTGAAGCCATGCGTGGAAATGCCACTAAAATAATGTTATCAGCCACGAGCAGAGTTGGAGGCTGGGCCAGCAAGTTTTGGCAGAAGTGCCTTCTCTGCAGACACACCTTCAGATGCTGGGGAATTGGATTTGTCTTTCAAGCGATGGGAGAGATTCATCTGTTAATGACTTGGGTTTTCTCCCCCGTTCCTTGCAATCCTATTCCATGTGGGTTTTTTAATTGTTCTTTCCTCCATACTAATTTATCTTTTTTTCTCCTGAAGTTTATTTTCTCCTTTATTACTGAGGGAGTGATGTGAATTCAGGAGAAAGTGTCTTTTGTTCACGTTTCTGCTGTGCAGCTCTGCGTCAGGAGAGGATGAGCAATTTCAGGGTGAATTACCAGTTCTTCCACGCTGAGGTGGTTTGTACTTTGCGAGACAATCTAAATGCCAGTCTTTTTCTCCATGGAATACGTTTGAGCTTTTTCTGTAGGGACTTTACAAAAATTTGACAAAACTTAGCCTCTGCGTCAGGAGAGGATGAGCAATTTCAGGGTGAATTACCAGTTCTTCCACGCTGAGGTGGTTTGTACTTTGCGAGACAATCTAAATGCCAGTCTTTTTCTCCATGGAATACGTTTGAGCTTTTTCTGTAGGGACTTTACAAAAATTTTACAAAACTTTGTTTTTTTCTTTTTTTTTTCTTTTTTTTTTTGTTTGAGGAAAATGGACTTCTCTTCCCTCCTCTCCCATCTAGGATATGTCTTGGAGCATAACCTGCAAAACCTGGAGACACCAAAAATTATCAGTGTCTAAAAAATAAACAGAAATTGAGAAATAAATATGTGAAACCTTGCTGGTTATTTATTCAATGTCTATCTCGTAGGTGCAAAAACTCCAAGCTATTTTGAAGCCGATGATGCTGAGACGTCTCAAAGAGGATGTAGAAAAGAACCTGGCCCCCAAAGAGGAAACCATCATTGAAGTTGAGCTGACAAACATTCAGAAGAAATACTATCGTGCTATTCTGGAAAAGAATTTTACATTTCTTTCCAAGGGTGGAGGTCAGGCAAACGTACCTAATCTCTTAAACACTATGATGGAACTACGAAAATGCTGCAATCATCCGTACCTTATCAATGGTAGGCCTCCTGCTTTTCTCCTCATTCAAAAACGGGCCGTAAGGAATTTTGTTAACTTATTAATTATATTCCAGTGTGGTTTGTTATTATTTATTCATTTATTTTAAGTAGAAAAGTGAGATGGGCTTTTAGGTTCTCTTAGATACAGAGATCTGCTAGCCAGGACAGTGTTGCTTTTGGTTTTTTCCATCTAACCCTGAAGACATTGGTAGTATCCAGTTTTCCTTTCTGCTATTTCTGGCAAAGAAGACTTCAGTTACTGTGCAGGAGGTTGGATGTTGGCGTAAATACAGCAATTTTTTCTTCAGAGTTGCAGTTAGTTGCTGCTTATTTTCTTGCCATAGAACATTATGAGAGATTAACTTAAAATTTCTGAATAAAAGTTGTGGGGTAAGAAATGATGCTTTTATGGTCACATCTTGTCTGTTCATTTTCCTAATTTATCTAGTCAGGAAAAGATTTGTATCAATGTCATCATGGACTTTAATGACTAATACTGTTCCTCGGTGCGATGCTGTGGGTTTAGATCAGCATTGTCTGTGGCAAGTACTGTGGAATCATAGAATATCTCAGGTTAGAAGGGACCCATAAGGATCATCGAGTCCAGCTCCCTGCTCCTCACAGGACTACCTCACACTAAACCATACAACTAAGAGTGTTCTCCAGGCACTCCTTGAGCTCTGACAGCCGTGGTGCCATGACCACTTTCCTGGGGACCATGGTCCAGTGACTGACCGTGTCTGCTGAAGTATGCTGAGCTTGTAGGTGTCGGTTGACGGGCTTGTGTTCTGGTAGTTTCTTGTTTCCCAGCTCCTCTTCCTTACTGTGTGTGATTTATGCTGTGGTTGGTTTAATGCTGGTGATAAGCTTCATGATGAAAGGTTGTTTTGTTCAAGAGCTGTATGTGATTGCAGTTGGGGTTTTTTGTTGTATGGTTTCCATATTGCAGTGCTTTGGGTTTTTTTCTTGACATTTTTTGTTTAAATAGGGGGGAAAATGCTTAACCGATTCACAAAATGACTTGTAATTGTGTTTCATGAGCAAGCAATTATTGCAAAGATGTGATATAGGGTTACTCCAAAGTGGCTCAACCCAGCCATGCTGGTGGGCTGCTCAGTTTCTAAACAGATGAGCATGCAGCGAAGTAGCTTTGTGGTTCTGGTGTAGGGCTGTCTTTAAGTTAACCCATTACATAAATGACTTCACCAGAAAAGAGTTCAGGGTGTTCAGGTTACGAGCTTCTGAGCTTTATGCTTTTTAGCATTTCTTGGTTTTCATCTAGTTTTGACCTTGCCACTACTTTTCCTTGTTTCATGTTTCCTAAAAAAAAACTGAGCTTTATGCTTTTTAGCATTTCTTGGTTTTCATCTAGTTTTGACCTTGCCACTACTTTTCCTTGTTTCATGTTTCCTAAAAAAAAAAAAAAACAAAAAAAAAAAACCAAAAAAAAAACCACCTGAGTATTTTGCTGCTACTTTGTTTTGCCAAACAGAGTGCACGAGTGGTGCTTGCAGTGTTGTTGCAGCAGTGAGTTTTTTCCTCACAAGTATCATTTAGCGTTGCTGGAGACTGCTGAAGTCCAGGTAGCTATACAGAAAATTTCAAGTGTTCTTCTGATGACTGTATCTTAACCCTCATAAGGGGAGGCAGGTTTGTCTCTTGAACACTTTTGTCTTTACAACATCTTTGTTGGAACGTTTGGACTTGCTTGGTGTCATGCAGCAATGTGGCAGAGGTGGGTCAGGCCTTGAGATTTGAGGGGAAAAATAACAAAATCCTGACAATTATCATTGTGGAGATGGAACTAAACAAATACGTTCTTTGTAGTTCTCGGAGAAAAAATGCTGTTACATCCTGTAGTCGTCTGAGCCTGAGGATGGATTTTGTTGATCAGTAATGAACATCTTTGTAGTTAGAGTGGTGGCACAAGTTCCTTGTAGCTCTACCAAGCAGTTGTGCAGTGCTCGTACATAACAAGTGCGTAGAGGTCAGTGTAGGGGAGCTAGTCATTGCAGTAGCAGGTTCTCAAGACTTTACTGCTTTTATAAGAGGGTGTCTGAATCCTTCTCATTTGCTTCTGAGTTTACAGGGAGCAAGCAGTGCTGTATGTGCATTTGAATATCCGGGTAGGACACTGCATGGTTTCTTTTGCATAAAAGTTGCAAGTCTTCTAGGTAGTCGTCAGCTCAGATCCATGGACGCTTATGTGATGGAAGTGTTGCGGTAGGAGTTGAACGTGCTCTGGTTTTTTGGTTTGTTTCGTCATGGGTAGATCTGTTATGTGGAGGGGAGAATGGTGGTCTGCTGAAACCACCTTTGAGTAGACTTCTAGAGGGAGTTGCTTCATCTTGTGTATCCTCCCACCAACTTGGCTGAGGCATTGCCTGTCATTTTTCTTAGAGCTGGACTCCATGTTTTCTCCATAGCAACTGTCCTCAAGGATTTGTACGTCATTCCTCTTTCTCTGCCTCTGAGAGCCAGGAGTGGGGAGCTCCTCTGTACTTACACATCCTACATGTACTGGACACTTGAGAGGTTTCTTCCTCTGTGCCTCATGCCTTTTTAAGCCCTGGAATCCATTCCTGATTAGGAGTGGAAGTAGGGCTTTCCCTGATGGACCAAGCACACATTCAAATACCTTCCTTTCATCCCCTGCTAAAAATCACTAGGATAGGAACCGACAAGTACTCCAATAAGTAACTTTTGGGTAACAGTCTACTCAGTGCACATCCCTTAAGTGTAATTGAAGTAGAAATGAAGAGACCAGGGCGGTCTTTTGCGCGGTTTAGCCAGGATAGGGTTATTGGAAGAGCAGATTTTTGGACGTCATGCTCTGTAGTGGAAACGGATCTTGCTGAGACCTGTTCGCTAGACCAGTTTGTGGGTTTGTTGTGGTGTGCTTGGCTTAGGTCGTTTGCTTCTGCAGATGCTGTGTTTGCATAGTGGTTTACTGCATAGTAGTGAAACTTGAATTTGGATGTCCCACTTGAGTAAGAGAGAAATGGTGTAACCAAGAAAATCTCTGAAGTTGCTATGTGAGAACTACCTGACAGCCTACTAGATCCTGAAATTGCCTAAGCTCAGTTCAGAATCTGAGATGTACAGCCCAAAACTCTGCCCTTCTGACAAGATGGGAAGCGATACAATTGAAAGCCACTTGGAGTGTCTGACTGTACTATTGTACATGGCTTTATTTGTCTGATGTGCAACCCATGAGGATCAGTAATGCCTGGATCAGGGAATCCAGATAAGGAAGATTCACGGATGTAAAACCTCCTTCAAGTGTGTTCACACCTTGAGTCTGGGATCGAGTCATGTAAAAGGCTGGTGGTGCAAGTGTGGTGGGTGATAGGAAGCTGCCGGGCAGCCTGGGCAGTATCTAGTTAAGACACCACATTGCAGTGGGAACGGAACCAGCGATCACACAGGGAGGGTGCATTTGCCTGATCGGTTACAGGCATCTACTTAGAACTGGGGTACGAGAGATGCTCAGCAGAAGCCTGGCAGTGAGCTGCTCTTCCTCACCCCCCCCCAGCCCTACCACCTTGCTGTGTGTTACTCGAAAGCAGCATTGAAGCTGAATGTTGTGCAAACCAGAAATACTTTATAAAATGCATCTTATTTCAACAAACAAACAAAGGGAAAAACAAAACAAACAGGGGGACTGAAAAAGACAGCTCCACAGAAGGGTTTATTTGGATGTGAAATAAGCTTACAGTGAAGATTCCTAACCTTTTCCTCAGCCAAGAACAGTAATCTGGTAATTCTTGGAATAGTCCGCTGTTTGCAGAAGTGGTATAAAAAATGGAATAACAGCGTAGGAGAGGTTGAGGAGAAAACTTGAACTCGGTCTGTAGTCATCAGGTAATGAGCAGCATGAGGAAATAGTTGCTGTTCCACATATCATTCGTAGGCAAAGGGAGTGGCAAGAACTTCTGATTAATTCTGGAAGGAATATATGCATTGGATAGCTTCAGCAAACTGAACAGAAATACATCCAGTGAGAAGAAGAAAGCTAAACAGGAGATCAAATAATAATTCCACAGCTGCTTATTCCCCTTCTTCCCCCCACCCCCGGATTAGTTTTGTCATTGTTTGGATTTTGATTCTCTAATAGTAATGGAAGGAGCAGGTCCAGGTCAGGCTCGTGTTTAAGCCTGGTTTTGGAGGTGCAGATATCAAATGTGATTTGTATGCCTTGTATTTTCCTGTGGAAATGAGATTTTTGTTTCATGTTTCATTTTAAAAAGTACAGCAAATCCATTTGGTTGTTGTATGGTTTTCTTTTTCATCTTTTTTCTTAATTTTTCATTAATTTCCATGCATCAAATCGTTGTGTGAATTTATTTAGGAAAGGGTTTACTCCCATTTAAAAAAAAGAAAAATGAATGAAGGCTCAAGGTTACTTTTTATTTATGCTGTATTCGTGTATATGTTTGCTTTAAATTTAAGCTTAATATTTTTTCTAAATGTTTATTTGTGTAACGCTTAAAACATTCCTGCAGTTTCTATAGGGGATTGAAGGGGAGCTTGTTGTTTATTAATGAAGCCCTTTGCAGCGCTCATGTATTGCTGTCCAATCTTTGCAGGTGCTGAAGAGAAAATTTTGGAAGAGTTTAAAGAAACACACAATGCCGACTCTCCAGATTTTCAGCTCCAGGCAATGATCCAGGCTGCTGGCAAGCTCGTACTGATTGACAAGCTGCTGCCAAAACTGAAGGCTGGTGGCCACAGGGTGCTTATCTTTTCCCAGATGGTGCGTTGCCTGGACATACTGGAAGACTACCTCATTCAGAGACGGTGAGAGCAACAATATCATACAATTCGACATCAACTGTGCTTTCCGCAGCGGCCACGGGGTTTGACCTGGGTGTAGTCCGTAGCGAAAAGGGATGGAATTCTGACACGCTGCAGCATTTTCTGTAGCGACCTGGCTAAAGCAAAAAGCAGCCCTGTATGTTGCAAGGACTGAGGGTTTTCTGCCGGGTCCGGGTGAATACGAAGCGACCTCACGTGAAGAGCTTTAAACCTCTTCGTTTACTACTCGGTTACACGTTTTGGTAGCTCTAGAGATTTTTAGCTTAAGTTTATTTCATTCCTTAGAGTGAATTCCTTACCAAAAAGCACAAAGCAGAAGACAGCGTAGTATGTCTTCCACTGATGAAACTAGTGGATACAGGAATAGTCACTCGGTTTGTTGTCGTTCTTTTGAGCCTATATAGCATATTTCCCTTTCTTTTTTTTTTTTTTTATTTGCACATTCTTACAAAGAAACACTCCCGTTGCAGTGAAGTCCTCCTTATAATGCACCTTTATTTCAGGTACCCATATGAACGAATCGATGGCCGAGTAAGAGGCAACTTGCGCCAGGCAGCTATTGACAGGTTTTCAAGGCCTGATTCTGATAGGTTTGTTTTCCTGCTGTGTACAAGGGCAGGAGGTTTGGGCATTAATCTTACTGCTGCTGATACCTGCATCATTTTTGATTCAGACTGGAACCCCCAAAATGACCTCCAGGTAATGTTACAAGAGAAGATTTTATTGAAAATGCTTCTTTGCCTTTTTGCTGTGAAATTTTCTTCACCTACAAGCGAAATTATCCATTGTCTTTCTCTGAAAAGCGTAATTATTTATATTAAAAGCAATAACATTTGAAGTAAGTTCTCTGTCTTGAAATTTTTTTTCTTCTTATTGTCACCCATCTTTGTTTCCTCAGGCTCAAGCACGGTGTCACAGAATAGGACAGAGCAAGTCAGTGAAAATTTACAGGTTGATAACAAGGAATTCTTACGAAAGGGAAATGTTTGACAAAGCGAGCTTGAAGCTCGGCCTCGATAAGGCTGTGCTACAGTCTATGAGCGGAAGAGAAAATGCTACAAATGGGGTGAGGATTAATATGTTAAGGAGCATGGCCAACAAATGCTGTGAATGTGTAACACTTCTCTTGTTGTTTGCCTTTTAGTCCGTTTAGTTTAGCTGGAAGTCCGGCGTGTATTTTAATTGTAAAGTAGGGTTAGTGGGTAAAGTAGGGTTAATTAAGGGCAAGGCTACCTGAACTGGTCCAGCCTGTCTAATGGCTCATTCATTACCAAAAGGGGGCAGGTGGAGTCGTGTTGTTCCCTCCATCCGCCCCCATTCTCACCATTTCTTCCTTTACCTTGCGTTGCTCCTGGCATCGCTTTCTGGAGGAGTTCTCGTCAGCGTTTTTCTGCTGTGGCCTTTTTGCCTCGGACTTTTTTTTTGCTTTAGCTCCTTGCTGGGTTAGTGAGTTAAATCTGCTCCCTGGAGGAGTTTAGCAGTCATCAGAGCTAAAGGAGAGGGATTCAGTGGCAATGAATTATTAAAGTGTCTAAACCACTCATATATCTTCACCCTAAGAACTTTGTTGTTCCTAGTCTTCTCTTAAAGGTGATGTCAGCATGAGTGTCTAATTGACCGACAACACATTATCTTAGAGTTTCAGTTCTTAAAATGCTAAATAAGGGGACAGTTGGTCTGATGGCACTGTCAGATGTGCACAATGGCAGATGTGAAAAACCCCAAACCCTCCTCCTGCATCTTACAGGTGCAACAGCTTTCTAAGAAAGAAATAGAAGATCTTCTTCGAAAGGGGGCGTACGGTGCTCTGATGGATGAGGAAGATGAAGGCTCTAAGTTTTGCGAAGAGGATATTGATCAGATTCTCTTAAGGCGAACACACACAATTACTATTGAATCCGAAGGAAAAGGCTCAACATTTGCCAAGGTGTGCGTTCAGAAAACGAATGAAATGTGACCGGGCTAGGTGGAAGTAGTATTAAATTACCTTCTCTCTCAGTTTAGTTTTTCAGTGTATTTGTCTCAGATGTTTTCCTCACAAACGCTGGGATATCGGTGTTTCCAGGCTTACCCTGTTTTGAAACTACTGCTTTATAGCGCCTGAGTATTGTATGTACCAGTGAAAAGAGATACTCTTTGTAGCACGCGGTTAAGAAACCAACACGTGTGTTTTCACATTTACTAGGCTAGTTTTGTTGCATCTGGGAACAGGACAGACATTTCCTTGGATGACCCTAATTTCTGGCAGAAGTGGGCCAAGAAAGCTGAGCTGGATATTGATGCTCTAAATGGAAGGGTAAGAGCTTTATGATAGATCCTAGTACAGTTAAACAGGAGATTTTTTTCCCCCTCCTAAATTTGTTTTCACTTTGATTTTAGAATAACCTGGTTATTGATACCCCAAGAGTAAGAAAGCAAACCAGACTCTACAGTGCAGTCAAAGAGGATGAGCTGATGGAGTTCTCGGACCTGGAAAGTGATTCTGAAGAAAAGCCTAGCACAAAGCCCCGCAGGCCCCAGGACAAGTCACAGGGTTACGCAAGAAGCGAATGTTTCAGGGTGGAGAAGAACTTGTTGGTTTACGGGTAAGGATACACAGATTAAATGTACAGATGGTGGCTAAAGAACTGGAAGTACAGAAAAGCTATGTGGTAAATAACTCGTCCTTCTCTTGGACAGGCTCACAGAACCTCTTGCTGTGTAACCTTTGCCTCATTACGCTGTACATGTGCCAGCAAGATTTTAAGTTGCCTTATATGTGTTATTGAGCTTAAAGTATCCGAGTGTCTCCCACATGGCTGTGAGCTCGCTGGGAAGACACATAGTTTTGTGGTGATGGAATATTTGTGTATGGTCTCTCGCAGTGTAAAGAGCTCCTGAGCAATTGAGGTTTAATCTCTCTTTTTTAAGTGTTGTGGAGAATAACGAAGTGTATGTGTAAAGAATAACGTGGTTGTTAAATCAACAGTACGTCTAGAGGTTTTCAACATAGGTTCTGGTATTTTGGCGCCACTTAAATTCAGCTGTTTGATACTTCATGTTTTTCCCCATTGGATTTACCAGTTTGAATTTCATCTCTCTCCAAGCAAGTAGCTGTCTTTGGCCACTGGCACGGTGGGCTTCAGAGTGTGACTGTCTTTGTTTTAGGATGTTGCATACAACATTCGCTAATAATGGGTTTCAGGATCAAAATCAGAATGATCCCCCAGATCCCATGATTGTAGGAACTGCTTGAATTCCCTATTTGGAGCTTACTGGGATCACGCGAGTTAAACATATGTCCTTTATTTATTCGGAGTGTAGTTCAGTTGTAGCTTTACGAGCAGTGAACTTACTGCCTGTTCTGTAAAATAAACATTCTTAACTCCTTGGTGCTGGAGGTTGGATTCCCTGACGTAACCTGCAAACGCGAAATGCATTAGTGCTGACGCAGGAGGTCCCCTCTTGCTTGGTACCAGGAGTTAAATTGAAAGTCGCAAATTAAAATACCAGTGCCCTGGCTCTTATATTGAATGTATTTTTCTTGTAGCTGGGGTCGGTGGACTGACATCCTCTCACACGGGCGCTATAAACGTCAGCTAACAGAACAAGATGTGGAAACCATCTGCCGGACTATCCTGGTATATTGTCTTAATCATTACAAAGGGGATGAAAATATCAAAAGTTTCATCTGGGATCTGATCACTCCAACTGCAGATGGGCAAACTCGAGCTCTGGTTAATCATTCCGGTATGTCTCCCACGATCAAATAATGATGCTAGTAAATAAGGAAGAATTGCTTCAGCCGTGATATGTATTTAGTTTAAACTACAGCCATTCTGACATGTTGTAGGATCTTGTCAGGTTTTATGAGTAAGGTGGGCTTTGACTTGGTCCGTACTTAAAGGGGAAGTCTCCCTCAGGCACTCTGCGGAATGCAGCGCTCTTTTCCCTCACTCGGTTGTGACCCAGTATTCCAGCACCATTTTCAAGTGGCACCGACTGCTGGAGTTAATCTCTTCCAAATTGCCATAAATCAGAGCGCTTGTTTCATTATGGCCATTCAGATTCCTGAGAGTTCTTACAAGAAATATTTATATAACACCATTTTCTGGCTAGCGCTCTGAATTTCTGAAATCTTCACACCTAAATTTACATGAAAGTTTCGGTTAATTTTGTTGGCAATTTCCTGCGCTGAATTACGTTGCTGTTCATGTGGTGCCCACGAAGGGATTAACATAGCAGTGAAACTTAGCGTTAAAGGTACGGTTGTAATGCAGTCTGGAGGGAGAGCTTTGCTATTCACATTGTCTAAGAAGTATTGGGGTTTCGTGTAGGTCTGTCTGCGCCAGTGCCCAGAGGGAGGAAAGGCAAGAAAGTAAAAGCCCAGAGTTCTCAGCCAATGCTGCAGGATGCCGATTGGCTCACGACCTGTAATCCAGATGTGTTGTTTCAAGAGGACAGCTATAGGAAACATCTCAAACATCACTGTAATAAGTAAGTATTGATAAATATTTCAGTTAGAGGGGCTTAGTTTTCTTTTTGCTACATGCTCTTGAAAAGCCCACAACTTCTTTTGGGTGTTTTTGATAGAACCCAGGGTTGATTAATAGGATGTAAAGGCCATTATTACTTTTTAATTTGGGGATAATCATCTTAGCAGGTATCTGGATACTTCTGTAAGCTCTTCATGACCGATCAGCGCTTAAAACACGGTTCTGAAGAAAATTGTTGTCTACTTACTAAATAAGGGTGGAATCAGCTGAGGTTATTGTTTTTACCATATAAAGGAAAGATTATATGCCCACACTGCGTCTCTTTCTCTGGACGATTGGTTATCTTTAAACAAAAGCTGTTTGTTTCTTACCCTTCTTGTGGGGTCTCTCAGGCTGATGTCCTTAAAGTTCTGTTCCTTAGGTGTTAAGCTCAAATACCCTTAGTTCCCAGAATTGCCTGTGGTAGTCCACCTGTGTGGGGGTGTATTTCTTCTCTTCGTTCTTTCTCTCTCTTCCTCTCACTCTCCACACTGTACACAGGATTTCTTCTTACCTCCTTTGTTTGAGATGAATTTTCTTACCTGAATCAATGGCCTGATTCGATTTTTTTGAAATTCTAAACTTGTCACTAAACTGAAAACCTTTGGGGATAATTTTATGTTGATTTGGATGGGATGTTTATTGTTGCATTCTTTTGGGGCTGGGGGGAGGTTGTTTGCTGTTTGGGGTTAGGGGGTTGGTTTGGCTTTTTGAAATTTATACTCCTCATTGTATTTGTACCACAGCGATGTAATGCAGTGCTACTGAAAGGTCACCATGACTTTTGTGTTTTTAATATACATTGTGTCTTACTGGTTATTGGAAAGAAATTACTGATTTGAAAAGGACCTGTGGCCTGTTAATAGCAGGGTGATGTGAAGGAGGAGAAGCGGTTAAGGGGTTCATTAGCTTGTTTCCAGATGCAAACCAAGCTCGATCCTCAGCTGAGAAAACGGATACACACAGAATTATGTTAGCAAGTGCTCATCCAAATAAACTGCTTGCTGCTTTTTTCTGAACTGTTGCTCAGATCCGTTATTACAGTTCACTTGCTCTTAAAGTAATTACATTCTTTCCTGTAACATTGTTTTAATCTCCCAGGTAGCATGTCCTCGTTACTTGTTCTATCAGTTTGCAGATCAGACTTCAATTCAATTTTAAAATATTGCTTCTGTTATTATACAGTAGAACAATTGCAGGGGTCGGGAAAATTGGTAACTGTGCAAGAATGTTGCTATCTTTTTCCTTCACTTCCCAGATCCACCAGGACTAAGCGAATTGTAGAATGTTTAGCCCAGGTAAAATCAGACAGAGGTGGAAGCCAGTTGATGATCTGAGCAATTTCCTTCAAAAGGTGGCAGCAGCAACTGGCTCTATAGGAGGTGGTGTCCTGTCCTTGGGTAACACGTATGCTGGTTTAACGCGTAGGACTCCTGAAAGGTGCAAAGAGCCTCTGTTTTGTGGTTGATTTTTTTTTTTTTTTTTTCCGCTCCCCTTTTTTTGCGTAGAATGTTTAGCCCAGGTAAAATCAGACAGAGGTGGAAGCCAGTTGATGATCTGAGCAATTTCCTTCAAAAGGTGGCAGCAGCAACTGGCTCTATAGGAGGTGGTGTCCTGTCCTTGGGTAACACGTATGCTGGTTTAACGCGTAGGACTCCTGAAAGGTGCAAAGAGCCTCTGTTTTGTGGTTGATTTTTTTTTTTTTTTTTTTCCTGCTCCTCTTCTTTGGCTTGATGTAACAGCTGTTATTCTTAATACTGCCACCATAGAGACTCTCCACATCTTATTTACACAGCCACACAGGGAGCAGGGACACCTTACTGGTCCCAGTTATCATGCATACGAAAAGAAGCATGTCTGACGTGTTTTGAATTGCAGACTTGACCTTCATTCAAATCCCTGCTCTTCTGAGGTTTGCTCAAATAACATGTGTAAAACCGGGTCTTGCTCCGGTTGCATCAGATCTCTGACGAGGAGCTCTCAAAACTGGTGGTGGTCTAAATTTTTCATGCAAGTGGGTGATCAGGTTACTGCCTCCCTGCTCAGCCTTGCTGTTCCAGGAGCGGCAGCAATTCAACAGTTGCCGTGATGGATTTGGGTACAGTGAGAGGGCAGGCTGAGCAATCTTCACCTTAGCTGGTACTGATTTTACTTCAGGAACTCAGCAGCAGGGGGTGCCCGGAATTGGGTAAACACAGGGCAGCAGGAGTATTTTCAGGTAGATACTTTGTTCTGCGGAGATGACCTCTTTTCAAGAGTCTCCTTGAAAAGGCAGTCTGCCGTTCTCCCTCCTTCCAGCTTCACGTGTGACCACACCACCTGACAGCGCTTCCAAAGCCGACTGTAGTGTCGCAGTGATGGGGAAAAATAAACACGGGCAGTGGCGGTTTTGTCCCTTCCTTGTAGCGGTTGGGTTGTGCACAGGTAAAATTAAAGAGCAGTTTGAGCTATAAAGAGTAAAAATAGTTAATATCTCCGAAGGGAAATGGGGTATTATTTTATTCCCCCCATTCTCGGAAGCAAAAAGTTGTATAATCTGAAAAACCTGACATTCCATATTGAGGGTTTATTGTAAGGTAGTAAAACCAGATTTTATATCTCGTTTATTCCTACAACTTCTGATGTGCTTCCAAAAATGGTATTAAGGCAGCAGCTGAGGAAATTTTATGAGATAATGAAGCAGAACAGTTACTGAAAGCCATCTGCTCAGTTGTTTACAAACTTGCTTCAATACTTCAGAGGCAGTGGTAGAGTACGTGTCTAAACTTCACAAGCTGCACTAGGTAGAACTAAATGAAATGCGCCGGGGCCGGGCTGCGCCGGGTCCCTCTCTGTGCAGTGTACGCGGTTGCCAGGCAGGCCTGTTGGAAGCCAGCAGAAAGCACCACACAGAGGTGATTATGTGCCACCATCTGTCACGCTTCAAGCCTACCATACAGCATGGCTAATCAGCCTTGGCAGGATGATGGATGAACAGCAGCAGCTGCCAAAAGCCACTGTTGGCAAACAGTCCTGAAGTTAAGAACTTTTTCCCCCCTCTGCCTTCCTCTCCAGGGTCCTGCTGCGTGTCCGCATGCTCTACTATCTACGACAAGAAGTTATAGGGGACCAAGCAGACAAGATCTTAGAGGGTGCTGACTCAAGGTTAGTGCGAGTGCAGGTTTATTTTTTGCTTTATAATGCTGCCTTTTCTAAAGTACACATGCTGCAATAACGCAGCGCTTAAAGGGTGTCACACGTGAGCTCTTAAAGGTCTGTCCTCCGGCAGCCTTGTTGTTAAGGGCTACGGGTAATTTTCTTGGGGGAGGGAACGATGTGGGGAATGACAGAAATGGATTTTCAGTTCCGCTGATACTGAAGGATTATTCTATCTCAATTTAAAAATATTTTTGTAAAATCTACTAAGACCTTAAATGAATTATATTTGTATAACCATTGTCGTTCCACTCCCAAAATAGCCTAAGGTTGGGGGTTTTTTGTTGGGGTGGTTTTGGGGTTTTTTTCCTTCTGTTTTGGTTTTTTGTTGTTGTTGTTGTTTTGTTTTCTTTTTTAACCCTCGTAATGGTTTTTCCAGGTATTTCAACTTGTGTTGGGTTTTGATTTTCTATCCCCTCAATTCATAGTTACAAAAGACTGTGAACCACTTATTTTGTTTTAATTTTTTAAAAACATCTTTAGCTAGTAATACCTTTGAGAATGTACATAACACTGTCTTCACAGTGAAGTAGATATATGGATACCTGAGCCATTCCATGCCGAAGTTCCTGCAGACTGGTGGGATAAAGAGGCGGATAAATCCCTTTTAATTGGAGTATTCAAACACGGTAAGTGATGTCTCACTCTGAACAAAACTGGGTTGTAAAGCTTTCTGTGTGTAGGACTGTTCAGTCATAATATTAACAAGTATTGTTCCAAAGAACTGTTGGCTTGTATCTGCCTTTTTTTTTTTCTTGCCTGCATTAAAAACCTAATATGAGCTGTAAATATCAGATGCTGTTTTTGAATGTTTGCAGAACATTTGAGAGGAAAACATTACTTTCTTGGCTGTAAATAAAACAAAACCATATTTGTTTAAATAATAGCCAAATAGTAAGATAGATCTCCATAAACTTTGCTTCCAGCACTGCTTCACTTGCTAACTCTGCCAACCAGTGTCAAAGTGGACGGTGGGCTTAACCTCTGCTATTAATCTGTACAAGTGCCTCCTGGGCTTTGTTCCAAGCAATATTTCACAAATGTCAGTGTTGAGAACTCCCGGCTCCCTTGAGTGGGATGCAGCCTTGTTAACTTTGAAAGGCTGGGGATGCAGAGCTGGCATGATATATACAGTGAGCGATTCCTGATTATAATCCCAATTCTCTGGAGGTCGCAGAGGTATTCTCAGCAGCCCAGCCTGACTAAAGGGGAGAATGATGGCTTATAAAACCTTTCATGATTACAGTTTGGCTTGAGGCTCTACAGCAGTTAGGAGCAGTGTGTTGTAGTACAAATCCTAATTGAATTGTGCTGTTCTGCCTATGTACAGCAGCTCTGTTTTGTGGGCTCAGCTGAGGCTAGTCTAGTCTAAAAATCATTTTCCTGCAGTGCACTGTTGGGATCTGCCATTTTCCATCTAGTCAACTTGGGCAGTAAAAAAGCAAACAGCAGTTTGAAAACCATAGAGGGAACAGTGTCATCTTACTGACATGCATCATCCTAAACCTAATAAGACAGGTTCGTTGGCCTTACGTATAACCCATGTATACAGCATTTTTGCAGCGTGCATGGAGGGTTCCAGCAGGGCTGGAGCTATAGAAAATGTGTGTGCATGCGTGTGCGTGGTTCCATCCGCATCTGCACGTTTCCAGGAGGGAGCGGTGAATGTGGAGAACTGCTGCCAGAGTCATATAGGAAACTTAAAAGGAAGTTTTTAATGAGTTAGAAGATTTTGACTTTGCCTTATCGAGACATTGACTTGAATGCTTTCTTCATTATCTGCTGTTTGTTACCGTTACTGATGTGAAAATGTTTCTGCGCTGATGGAATTTACCAGTATAAAAAATCGTGTTTACATTAATGGAAGGGCTGTTTCCAGCACAGTGACAGCACCTTTGTTTTATTTCAAAGCATAGAAATTAATCCAGAAAATTGCACGTCTACTACCTAAACCTTTTCTGTTCACAGTTGGTCGTAGCCGTTAAAACGCTGTGTCTCGCACTCTGCACGCAGGTTACGAGAAGTACAATTCTATGAGAGCGGATCCGGCGCTGTGCTTTCTGGAACGGGTCGGCATGCCTGACGCAAAGGCCATAGCTGCTGAGCAGAGAGGGACAGACATGTTAGCAGATGGCGGTGATGGGTAAGGAGGGCATGCAAAAATCAATAAACTTTATCAGCGTCGTATATATTGGCATGAGTTCATATGTCGTATTTTGCTTACGTCTCTCCTGAGCATCTGAAGCGATTGTATGATGTAAAAAGTACATAGAATTGTTGACACAGTTGAGCACGAAATATAAATGTGTAACTTGGTACGCCATACTCGTGGCTTTTGTCCAGAACGCCAGCCCCCTCTCAAAACCCCAGTGTATTTCATGAAAATGCTTCTTCTAATTACTTCCTAGTGGTGAATTTGACAGAGAGGATGAAGATCCAGAATATAAACCAACCAGAACTCCTTTCAAGGATGAAATTGATGTAAGAACTTGCAACTTTCTGTAATTACAAATATATAATTAAACTGATTCTCCATGTTTACCTTAACGTGCAGCTCTTAAGTTTGAGAGTTACTAGATAAACCCACCTTACAAAGACTGTTCACTGCTGTGTTTGAGAGATGACATGTTTTTCGCCTGAAATGGTAACATATGGTCAAACTTGAGAACTAAAATAACTTCTGTCTTCTCCCCAAGGAATTTGCAAACTCACCTCCGGAAGACAAAGAGGAGTCCATAGAAATACACCCAAGTAAGACTAAAGCAAATTAAAAAGGGAAAAATGGCCCATTTAGCCAAAGGTGGACTGGGAGGGGATAGGTGGTGGTTGAGGAAAACACCCCGGTAAACTTCTGCTGCTGAATCTCCTCGTGTTTCACATCTTTCAAAACAATTATTTACTGCCTTTGAATAATGCACGTTCTGACTTTCTGGGTTTCTAATTACATCAGAAATTGTGGTGATAAAGACCGGATGTTTCATAATGCAGCCGCCAGTGTTTTTGCCGAGATAATCTTGGAAGTTATTAGATACGTTGTTTCCTCAGAACGGAGGAAAATTGCCAAGTTTAAGTGAGAATAATAAAGTGGAAAATCATGAGCGTAGGTGTTTCCTCAGAGGCAGAATGATCTTCTTAGTCATATATTTAAAGCTGCATTGCATTAACTTAAAGGCAGTGTTCCTGTAATATGTTTGCATTTGTAACGTTGAATAATAACACTTGATGGTATCTCTAAAGACTTCGCAAGCATTGCTGCGTTCGCAGAGCGGGATGGCTTGATTCTCCTTTTTGTATCCCACCAATGCAGTTACCCTGTTTCCAATTTGTTATGCACCAGCATTAATGAGGCGTGCGTTCTTATCTGATGGAACAGGAATCCGGTTCTAGCCATAGAAGCTTGGAAATGTTTAGTGGTGGTTTTGCAGTGCACAAATACTTCTCTCTTCTCTAGACAAGCACGGTGAAAGCAATGCCGAGCTAGGCCAACTCTACTGGCCCAACACTTCAACCCTGACTACCCGTCTGCGTCGCCTCATTACTGCCTATCAGCGCAGCTATAAAAGGCAACAAATGAGGCAAGAGGCACTAATGAAGACTGACCGCAGGAGACGTCGGCCTCGGGAAGAAGTGAGGGCACTAGAGGCAGAAAGGGAAGCTATAATAACTGAAAAGCGACAGAAGTGAGTTTCTCGGGGATATCTTTCTGTACTTTTGAAAGACTAAACTAAGGGGGTTTCGGGGCATCCAAACAATGTTTGGGCTCTCATTTATTCAGTGGCCTCACTTCTCTCACTTGTTCCTTGACTAGATGGACAAGAAGAGAAGAAGCTGATTTTTATCGCGTGGTGTCTACGTTTGGAATTATTTTCGATCCCATAAAACACCAGTTTGACTGGAATCAATTCAGAGCATTTGCCAGGCTTGATAAAAAGTCCGATGAAAGCTTGGAAAAGTATTTCAGTGGTTTTGTGAACATGTGTAGACGAGTGTGCCGCATGCCAGTCAAACCGGATGATGGTAAGTTTTAACTGACGGTAGGAATCAACGCAACTCTTAGGAGGCAGTGGGGCTCTTGAAGGGTCATGCCCCAGCGTAATGGTTTTGAAGTGGGTGTACCTTTAACTGCTGCTAAATAACACAAATCGGTGTCGTTGCAGAACCGCCAGATCTTTCCACCATGATCGAGCCCATCACAGAAGAGCGTGCTTCTAGAACTTTATATCGCATAGAACTGCTGCGGAAAATCCGTGAACAGGTTCTCCATCACCCGCAGCTGGGCGAGAGGCTAAAACTTTGCCAGCCAAGCTTGGACCTGCCCGAATGGTGGGAGTGCGGTAAACACGACAAAGACTTACTGATTGGTGCTGCTAAACATGGAGTCAGTAGGACAGATTATCACATTCTGAATGATCCCGAACTCTCTTTTCTTGATGCTCACAAGAACTTTGCTCAGAACAGAGGGGCGGGTAATGCAAATCCTGTCTCTTCTGTAAACCCTCTGGGTGCTGGCTGCAGTCAAACACCACCTATTGTCCCATCCACACCAGTACAAGAAGAAAAGACTACAGAACAAACGGAGCCGAAAGTTGAAGGGTCTGAAAATCCAGCAGCCAAAGAGAAGTCTGATATCAAAGAGGAGATGGATACTGCAGAGAAGGACACTAAACCAGACTGTGATGCCGAGGCTGAGCCTGGATCTGTTAAATGTGAATTGAAAGACATAGAAATGAGTACAGATGTAGACCCAAAATCTATTTCTGAGAAAGGTTCGGAAGAAGACGAAGAGGAGAAACTGGATGATGATGATAA
>NW_010418575.1:17472-27463 GCF_000710305.1 Buceros rhinoceros silvestris | reverse complement strand
GGAAGAGTCTTCCCAACCTGAAGGTAACGCGTTGGTCAGATCAGCTCTGTGCGCTTAGCGTGAGCCCCGCGGCTGTTGTGACTTGTGCCAGCTGGTGAGTGGCACGCACAGAGCCCTTACAGAGCGCGGGACGGGCTACATGTGGCAGTTCCTTTGCCCTTCCACGTATCAGGTGCCTAGATGAGCTTTCAGAAAAAGCATCAAGCATCAGCGGGGTATTCCCCCACGAGGGATGATTTCCAAGACAGCTTACTGAGCCAACGAGCATGGTCTCCCTGCCAAATGCAGAAAGCTAAGGCTCTGCTGCAGTAATTACTGAACAAAAGCCTGAGCTAGACGTGTTGTGTCAAGCCTGGTTGTCTTACCTACCTAGTTAGGTTGACATTGGGTTGTCGGGAACTTTTGTAGTTAACACCGGGTCGTGGTTGTTATTCAGCAGGCGCAGTTTCTCAGGGTAAGAATTTTGATGAAGAAAGCAACGCCTCTATGAGCACCGCGAGGGACGAAACACGCGATGGATTCTACATGGAAGATGGGGATCCCTCTGTGGTTCAGCTGCTTCATGAGAGAACGTTTGCCTTCTCTTTCTGGCCTAAGGTTGGTTCGGGGTGGAATGGCGTGTGTCTGTGCCCGTACAGATCAAATAGGGGAAATGTGTTTGCTAAATAACAGCCAGTTTTGTACAGTTCTGCACTTCTGGTGGGCGGGGGACATTTTTCTGTGAATGAGTTGTGGAATAGCATTTTATTCAATTTCATACAAATTAGCAGAGGAAATGGAAGGGATTGCTTTGCTATTGTAAATAGCACCGTTTAGTAAAACACGAACTGCTGGCAGCCCCGAGTTCCTTGTGGGCTCCACGGCTGCACGTCAGCAGAACCACACCTCACACCTCCACTGATGGATGCAAACTTACGGTTTTGAATCATGGATTTCATCTGCAGAGCAACCTGCAGCGCTGAGAGCAGGGATTTTGTAAGCTCACCTTTTTATTTTGGGGTGAGGAGGTTGTACAGGAGACTATTGGTGACCTACATGATCTAAGCCATTATGTAATGTTGACAGATGTAATTGTATTAAGGTACCCTGCAAACAAAAGCAGCAGTTTGAGATAGGATAAAGCTGTATCTTATTTCGGTAAGGACGCAGAAAATTATCTAATATAAAATGTTTTTAAAAATATGAAACCCCTAACCTCGTAATAAATCCGTACATAATTTAGTCCTCGCCGCTGCAGTAAGGGTAGCAAGAGAAATAACGTAGTAATAGTCTTAAGCTTACTAATCACCATAACAGGGCCATCTGGTTTGGGACGGGGGGGCAGGGCGGGGGGACCGTCCTCTTAATAGGCTTATTCCTGGGGAAAGCAGGAGGTCTGCTGCAGCTGCTGATTTGCTAGTGGCTTTTGGGCCGTTTTGCTGTTCCGGAAGCCAACTGATGCTCGTATTCCCTAACCGGTGGGATTTCTCGTAGTTCTGAAGTTTCTATGGCTTCAGGCAGGCCAGGAGAGAGCGTGCTTCAATGCTGAAATGAAGAAAAATACATGATACTCATCTCCTTCGCTTTCAGCATGTGTTTTGGAAGCACGGACTAAATTCTTACTCCAGTCACAGTGTAAAAGTAAAAGTAAAAGCCCCTTCGTCTGTATAGGTTCAGCATAAGTAGACTAATAAACATAATTAGAGATTTTCAGTGTACACGCTTCAGTGAGATGGGAAGTGATAATGGGCGTGGAATGAAAATTGACGTTCATTAGATGTCCCTAGGTTGGTGCCCGTTTCATAATGTTGAACTTTATTAATAGTGACGCTAATGAGGATCCACTTCCTCGGACAGAATTGCAGATCCAGCCTCTTGGATCTCGAGAACTGCCGCTTCAAGATACTGATTGCAGATGTTTTGGTTTTCCCTTAGTAACTGCTGATTTTGCGAACTGCTGAAGTGTTGTGGTGTGAAACCATAGTGGGCTTCTGTTAAATTTGTCGGTTGTACAGAAAACTTGGCCTCTCTCCTTCCCCCCACGATAAATGCAGCTTTTAAATTCTAGCAATGTTTTATTCCACTAAATTGTCTGAGTTTTAGCGTCTTGTGAGGCGATGGGTTTATCGTGACCTGCTGAAAGAGTTGGTTTTGAACGTATTTTTTCAACTTTGGCAGCCAGACTGGGTCGTTTTACTCACTCGGTTTTAAAAGGCGACTTTCACACCGAAGGTTCATTACGTGCTTTTCCTTTCTGCAGGACCGCGTCATGATCAACCGATTAGACAACATCTGCGAAGCAGTGCTAAAAGGGAAGTGGCCAGTAAATAGGCGCCAGATGTTTGATTTCCAGGGGCTCATACCTGGATATACTCCGACAGCTGTGGACAGCCCTCTCCAAAAAAGGAGCTTTGCCGAGCTCTCCATGGTGGGTCAAGCCAGCATCAGCGGCGGTGAAGATATCACGGCTTCTCCTCAGCTATCAAAGGCAAGGCTGCAGCTTTCCTACATAAAACATTCTACCTTGCATGTGCTGCTTTGGCATAATAACAAAATATACAAATTAGTGTTTCTCTAAACAAAATGGGAAAAACAAAGCGTTTCTTTGAAAACCTCTGGAAACAAAGCCTTTGTTTTGTTCCTTTGGGCTCTCATTTTAAATTCAGCCTAGCAAAGAGAGCTTTGCTAACGTTTGGAAATGCTCGTTTTCCATTAGGAAGATGCACTCAATTTATCGGTTCCACGTCAGAGGAGGAGGAGACGAAGAAAGATTGAAATTGAGGCCGAGAGAGCTGCCAAGAGGAGAAATCTTATGGAAATGGTTGCCCAGTTACGTGAGTCTCAGGTGGTCTCAGAAAATGGACAAGAGAAAGTTGTAGATTTATCAAAGGCCTCACGAGAGGCAACAAGTTCTACCTCAAATTTTTCATCTGTTACTTCAAAGTTTATCTTGCCTAATGTCTCCACACCTGTGTCCGATGCCTTTAAAACTCAAATGGAGCTGCTGCAAGCAGGTCTTTCACGCACACCCACAAGGCATCTCCTAAATGGCTCTTTAATAGATGGAGAACCGCCCATGAAGAGGAGGAGAGGAAGGAGGAAAAATGTAGAAGGGCTCGATCTGTTATTTATGAGCAACAAACGGACATCATTGACTGTAGTAAGACAGCAACCTTTTTGTCTCATATTTGTTCTTTTGTGTCTAGTGCTTCCTGAACGTGAGCTTAACGTGGCTTTTTACTCTCCTTAACAGTAACGTACAGTTTTTATCTAACCAGCTTTTTCTCTGTGTTTAGAGCTGTTACTTCTTTTTGAACCAGACAAAATGTTGTTCACATCAAGTTTTAACTGAGCAAATTGTAGCTGGGTTTTAAGTAGCTTGTGCTTTCGAAAAGGCTTCTTTTTTCCTAAAGAAAACATAATGTATTTGTAACAACAAACATTTTGAGGCTTAAGTATGTCTTTCTTCCCTGAAAAGGGAAGGTCTTGGGGGCCGTTAAGGGGAAATGCACGAAGCCTGCTCTGTCTTCAGCTGTTTAATGTTCAAGTAGGCTAAATTCACAAAATTCCCTAATGCAATGGTATTGCTTCACACAGTATGAATATTTAAACCCCATTAACTCTTGCCTATGCAAAATCTTGAGCGCTTAGTTTCAGTCTCTGAAATTATTTCTTCCAGGTAACTGTTCCCTTGACGTGAGAATTAATACAGATGTTAATGTTTTCAGGAGGATGCAGAAGTGACCAAAGCTTTTGAAGAAGATATGGAAGCCCTACCAGCAAGGAACATTCCGTCTCCTGGTCAACTGGACCCAGACACTCGCATCCCTGTAATCAATCTAGAGGATGGGACCAGGCTGGTGGGAGAGGACGCTCCTAAAAACAAGGATTTAGTTGAATGGCTTAAATTGCATCCTACTTACACTGTAGATATGCCAAGTTATGTACCAGTAAGTATGTGGTGCTAAAAGCCCTGTTGTGTTACATTAATCCAAAAGTTTGTTCTACAGACATCAGACTGGGTTTCTGCACGCTGGGAGGTCACTGGATTCTTGTAGCCGTTGGTTTTCAGTAGAGGTTCTCTCTTTAGCTACACTTGCTATAGTATCTAAACACCCACGTGGCACCGGGGTGTACTGAGTGGCTTTTCCTTTCTTAATGTGTGTATTAAACAACGTGTTAAAACAATGTTTGTGTCAAGTTCTGCAGAATTTCTTCCTCTGATAAGAAAAAAAGGTTTTTCTGGATAATCTGAGGATAAAGTAATTGGCCCCCCCGATTCTTAAAATTGTCGTGAGAAGGGGTTCCGTGATGGGCGATTTTTGTTAAGAAAATGGAAAACTAAAAAGCCATTCATTCATTTCTCTTCTTTCCAGAAGAGTGCAGATGTGCTGTTTTCCCCATTTCAGAAGCCGAAACAAAAACGACACAGATGTCGAAACCCTAATAAACTGGATATAAACACCTTGACAGGAGAAGAAAGGGTACCTGTTGTAAATAAGCGAAATGGAAAGAAGGTAAAAATTAAGTTAGTTCCAGTGGCGGTCTTTAATAACATCTTAGCATGTGGAAAGCAGGTTTCCTCCTCCAAGCTTTCTTTTTAAAAGCTTAATAATTCGTCACCTAACCGTTCGTTAGCTGGTTTCTGTGTAGCTTTCCACAGTCTGCCCTGAAATTGTTCCCTGCCGTCCTCCAGAGATGAAAGTGCACAGATAGAAAATGTCCGTATAAGCAGTTGTTTGGTTTGGGGTTTTTTCTCTTTTTCTTTGAAGCATTAACTATGTCTTTTGCATTAGATGGGTGGAGCCATGGCCCCTCCAATGAAGGACTTGCCAAGATGGCTGGAAGAAAATCCCGAGTTTGCTGTTGCTCCAGACTGGACTGACATTGTTAAACAATCTGTAAGTGAAACTCTGCTTCTCTGCTTCACCCTAGGTGATACCACGGACAAGATGAAGGCTGTCTAAATTGGTCATTAAGTCTTTATCTCATCATAGCTGGTTTGGAGCTGAGGAAGTTGTAGTCTCTGGGGGGGAGTTACCCAGCTCGGGGGGGGGATGGTGATAGGAAGCCGCTTCAGGATGGGATTGAAGTGCACTCGAACAATCAGCTGCGGTAAGGCAGCCCCTCAGCGTTCATTTTGCATTATTTTTTACTTATAAGCAACAACCCTTAGTAAACACGGGTTTTCACGCGTTAGGAGCTGTGAAAAAGGTATTGGTCGTATTCAGAAAAGAAATAGGATTCATCATCTTGGTAACAGGCAGCATCGGAGGATTAGGTTTTCTGCCTTTTATTTTACAACAGTTGTTTGAAAATAAAGGGGTCAGTTCTGCAAATCCTCAGTTTAATAGAACTGTACTGTGTCAAAGGGTGTAAACCCGTAACCACAGAACGTCGGGGTGTGTTTCCTTAACGAAGCTACGGAGTTGGTTTACTGTTGTGTTTACACATGAGAATTCTGTGACTTTGCTTCCTTCTGTTCTCCTTGCGTGTTCTGCTGCCGTTCGCTTTAGCTAGTCATGATTTGCCAGGGCTGGCAAACGAACCGCTTTCAGAGCGTGCTGCAGTCCCTCTGTTTCTTCCATCGGCATCAGTTAACTGCCGAAAGCCTAAGAGCCCATCAAGATTAAAGCTTCTTTTTTCACGCCCTCTTCTCAGGGTTTTGTTCCAGAGTCCATGTTTGACCGTCTTCTCACTGGCCCCGTTGTGAGGGAGGAAGGAGCAAGCAGAAGAGGAAGAAGGCCAAAAAGTGAAATTGCCAAAGCAGCTGCAGCAGCTGCTGCTGTAGCATCAACTTCGGGCATCAACCCACTACTAATGAACAGTCTGTTTGCTGGAATGGACCTCACCAGCCTCCAGAACCTACAGAACCTGCAGTCTCTCCAGCTCGCAGGCCTCATGGGCTTCCCGCCAGGGCTAGCAACAGCTGCTGCTGCTGGGGGGGATGCTAAAAACCCGGCTGCCATGTTGCCTCTGATGTTGCCAGGGATGGCGGGATTGCCCAATATGTTTGGACTAAGCGGATTGTTGAATAACCCGATAACGGCTACTACTGGAAATGCCACTACTGCTCCCGGTCAAGGAGAGACTGAGGATGGCGCTTCAAAAGCTGAAGAGAAGAAAAATGAGAATGAAGAGGAGAACAAAGACTCTGAGAAAAGCACAGACACTGTTTCTGCTACTGACTCTGCGAATGGATCTGTCAGTGCTGCTAGCGCGGCGACGACCGCCACTGCCACCACTACCACCACCACCAACACTGGATTGCCCACAAACCCTCTGGCCTTCAATCCTTTCCTGCTGTCTACCATGGCTCCTGGCCTCTTCTATCCATCTATGTTTCTACCTCCAGGACTGGGAGGATTGACTCTGCCCGGTTTCCCAGCACTAGCAGGACTTCAGAACGCAGTGGGCTCCACCGAAGAGAAGGCTACTGACAAAACTGAAGGAGCTGCCTTCAAAGATGAAGAAAATCTCGAGGGCAGCGATGCAGAGGAGAGCCTTGATAAAACTGCAGATTCCTCCGTTTTAGAAGATGAAATAGCACAGGGTGAAGAATTAGACTCACTTGATGGGGGGGAAGAAATAGAAAACAATGAAAATGATGAATAACCAGTACCAGTTACAGTTAAAGTGTTTTAAACTTTTGACAAGTGGTAGTCCTACTGTTTACACTCACAGTTAATGTCCATACTTAGTTTTTATAAGCTGTTCTGTAACATAGTGTAGCAAAAAAAAAAAAAAAGAAAAAGTTCAAGTCATGTTATACAGATGTGTCAAAAGGTATCTTGGTCATTAAGTATTGTGCAGTGCATTATTTATTATCCCTAGGAGAGGTGAAATTTGAGAGGTGATCATGTCTTTTTAAGGAAATCGACATAATGCTCTGCTTTCTTTTTTTTGTTTTCTTTTGGTACCATTGGTATTATGAATTAAGCAGCAATTTGTAATCAAGTGGCACTAATAGAAGGAAGTGCTGCTTAAAGGAAGGATGAAGTTATATATTTAATTTTTTTTTTTTTTGCTGTGAAGGTCAAGATGAAATTTTCCATACATATCGTACTCACGCTTCATTTTGACTGTGTGGGAGCTCTCCCGCTCCCACGCGCGCACACACCCACACACACACTCTCTCTCTGACAATCTTCATGATAGTGTGAATGTCTCTGTCTTGAGACGCAGCAATAATAAGGCAGCTGTTGAATGTGAAGAGTACCTTTTGGAAATTAACCCGCAGAGAAGGTTCTTACAGGAGAAAGCTACAGTTTAATCGTCTCGTGATCTTGTAATGCACTGGTATAAACAAAAAAGAAAAAAAATCAGGTACCTTTTTTAAATTAAAGGACTTTGTTACTTTAGCCACAAAGCTAAACAGCATTACCTCAACTCTAAACTAGCCTTGAAGTTTACAGACATGACTTTGTAAATGTATTGTTTTTCTTTGTTGTGATGTCTTTTTATTTTTTTTTTCTTTGGAAACTGCTATCATGTAAGATAAGATGTAAATTGCTGCCAACTGTAGTAATGATGCTTTTAATAAAAGTGACCCATGATATGCAGAGATGTAATTATAGAACGTAGTGTTTAGGGACATCAAAACCAGTGTTCGCTTCCCCTGTTTGCTTTTTAGAGCATTTCTCTGCTCCGTCCTTTATAGATGAGGGGCTGCAGACACTGAACTGATCATCTTCAAGGGTCTAGGCAGGAACCTTCCTATTTCCCGCTCTAAGTAAAATGACAGAAGTGCACGCCAAAACCTCTGCTTTACTCCTTCAAAGGGGCAGAGAGACTGAGAATACTTTAAAATGTGTTCAGCGTGTGATAATGTGGTACACTAAAGAACAAAAGGGCAGGAGAAAAATGAGCCTTTAATAGGCACAATATCTAGGTCATTTATCCTTGGTTAATGGGTAGAAAAACACAATGCTGTGGTGACAGCAAGGGATACAAAGGCTCTGTGGTATCCTGTAGACCAGAGCTTGCGATGCCAGAAACCACTGTGTCACACAACCTACATGAAACTAAAACTGACCCACTTTTCATAAAAACCAGTGTCTCTTCTGGAGAGCTACCGATTTGTTACCCTTTTGTGACCTTTTGATATTGGAGATAATGTGCCGTTGGAGAACTTCTGTTTTCAGTGTTGTCACCTTGACACACACATACGCAAGCGTCTCGAGAGCAGGATAAAAGGTTAGATTTTCAGTGGAGTACATGAAAAATGAGCCGTTTGAGTAGCCAGCTGCGGGTGGACCCCCATCTCGGGACTAATCTTATCGCTGCTTTTGGAGTGCTGGAGGGCTGCAAACCCTGCGCTCGCGTCCACCATGAATTTGCATGAGAGCTCAGATGGACAAGCAGTGCAAGGCCAAAATTTGGTCCTGAGGGGGATGGATGACCAGGGGTGAACCTGGCCTGAAAGGAGCGCTTCAGGAACGATGAAAGTAGAGCAGAAATGAAGGCTCGGGAAGTGACTTCTGTGTGAATGAATCATGGGCACGCTGTCCGTTGAATCGAATAGATGTCAGGATGTCTTGTACCACCACTTAAATAGATGATACGGAGTTAGTGATGGTCAGGAAGGATCCCCCCCGCCACGTCCATCACCGAACGGGTGACGAGGTGTCTTGCTCTTTCACACGTAGACCGCGACAAAAAGCAGGAGGCTGACAGCCAAGGTGCGTTACCTTGAGCAGGTGTGTTACATACTCCTTTGAATTCATTTGAGCTCATATTGAAGTCGGTTAAATACTTCGTGTCTTATTTTTACTTCTACTTAGAGATTTCCCACCATAAAAGTTGACCGGTGCTTTCTGTTTTATTCCACCTATTGGTACCAAATAACCATTTTATTTGTAATTCAGTTTTATAATTCCCAGCATAGATTTACACAGGCTAATGATACCCCTTGGGAGGGCCCTTTTTAATTGGCAGGACTAGAAATTCTCTTGTTAAATGCCCCACATACCCCCTTTCCACCCTGTGGCAATGAGGGGGAAATCCTGGTAACCGCCTGTTTCTGCCTGTAGGTTTTTGGCACAGCAACACCCAAGTCATGGCGTAGGGTGTCCAAGAGACGGAGGAGTCAATCTTACCCCTCTCACGAGCGTTCCTCCGTCACGGTGTCGCTCATCTGCCTTTCCTAACCAAAGACAAAGCAAAACCGGAGAGCTGTTGCAGCGGGACGAGTGCCGTGGTGACGGGGGAGCCAGGCAGAGCCCTCACCTGCTGAGGAGAAGGTGATGTTGGGTTTTTGGAAGGGACGAGGGCCCCTGGTATGGAAACTGGAGTGGGGGGATTGCCATCTAATGTCCGAGAAATGTATTACATGAAAATGGGAAGGTTTTTCTTTAATTTGACACAGAGTTTTTACATGTTAATTAATGCAAAGATTCTTAACGGAGTTTTAAGGTGTTTCTAAATGAATGAAAGTTGATGTGAGTAAGATGTTTAGATCGGATCCTGCTCTGCACTTGATCCACGTCTGGAGCACCCTTTTTGTCCAACTTTGGGGTGGGTTTTTTTTTTGCCACCAACCGTTTTTTGCTGGACCTCCCCATGGTCATGGGAACGTTAATGGGTTATCAAGGAATGCAAATGACTTTTTTGTTGTTGTTGTTGTTGTTGCCTTTGAGAAGAAAGTACCTGTGTCAAAATACAGCAGCGGCCAGCGAGCTAACACAGCCCCGTTGTGGGCGTGGGGTGCCGTCCTGCCAAGGGAAACAGCAGCTGATCCGCTCAGGTGGTCAAGACGGATCGTTTTAAGAACCGGACTGTAAAGGTTCGAGTATGAGCGTAGAAAAGTGACACTGAGGAAATAGCAGAGAAATCCCTCGACTAGTCCCAGCTATCTTCTGCCACCTCTGGTCTCACTTTCCGTCCGTGTCAGTGTGGTACTAATGGCTGGAGTAACACGCTCCTCTGCTGCGGAGGCGCTTTGCCACGTAGCACAGCAGAGCAGGCACTTTTTTCATTTGAGAGAGGCGTACGACGGGGGTGGGGGGGTGAT
>NW_010418575.1:4138-17293 GCF_000710305.1 Buceros rhinoceros silvestris | reverse complement strand
CCTGCTGAATTTCGTTTTGCTTACAAAATCCGCTTGGGATGTTTAGGACTCCTGTTGCTCTGCACTGCGCGTTTCAGGTCGCTCTGAATCCTTTATGTCGGGGCATCTGAGGGCCCTCGGTGCTGCTGCCTCCAAACCCTTCCCTGGGGGCCTGAAAGGTACCAGCCCCTCGATGTTTTCTGACCCCACGCCACAGGAGAGCGCACTGGCAGCGCACACGCCGTGGAAACAACCTCCCGTAGCCCTCCTGGGCTGCGAGTGGTGTTGGCTTCTTGGCTAGGGAGATGGTGTTTCGGGCAGCTATTCTAATCGCTCCCCTGAGTCAGCTCTTCTGAGGAAAACACGTGAAGGAAATGGGGTTTTAAGGAGTGACAGGCGGTTGCTGTGATGAAAGTTTGATGGGAGTTTTGGAAGTCATCGAAAACCTCGTTCTGAAGGTGGGATCAATGTCCCAGGTCAGCGTGCTTGCAGCTTTAGGTAAGAGGTTGGATGCAAAATAGCAAATATTTAGGATAATGTGAACTGTAGTGCAAAAATATGTTTTCTGAAGGGGGATAAATCCATGTTGCTGAATGGTTTTGTTTCGGCGGCCTTCATAGATATCCATCAGCACTGGTCAAACCATCAAATCTTAATGGTTTGAGCTATTTGTGTTGCAGTAGCTCAGTGCTGGTAGTTCCCAATCTGTTACTTGTACTCAGTCTTTGCTTTAAAAATTTAGGTGTTGGTGCTAACTGCGAGTCAGAGGCTTCATTGAATCCGGGCAGCTGTAGTCTCGCTACAAACCCATCCCACCCTTTTCCAGAGTTTGCTCAGAGTACATAGCTGTAAACGTCGTTAACTGGGGTCTCACCGCAGAAACTCCTTTTTTTCTTTTAGTCCCAACTCTTTCTATATGAGCCTTGATAACTTAAAGGGCAACACAGAGACGCTGACCGTGGACTCATCCATCTTGGGGCAGGTCCATCCGTAAACCCAACGGCAGGCAAACCGTCTGCTTTAAAATGTCCAGTAAAGGTGAGACCCGAGCACCCAGCTCCCATACCAGAGCTTTTGCGGCTCTCCTCGGACCGCGCGTTGACCTCCCCGTTCGCGGGAAGCCCCAGGCACCTGTGGGCTCTGTGGGAGTAGGAGCTGGGAGCAGCGGCTGCCTGGTCTGTGCCATCGGTCTCCTCCCACAGGGTTTCTGCTATTGTTGGGCTGGGGGAAGGATTTGCATATCTGTGAGTGCAGAGCTAATGTTCACTCCCTCCACTCAGAGGCCCTGCAAGGAAACTCCGTGATCCTTCCCTTTTTTTTTTTTTTTTTTCTAAGGGCTAGTAGAAAATAAGAGACGGCCATTGTATTTCTCTGCAGCGGCATTGTTCTGCACCAGACAAAGATGGCATGTTTCTCCAGTCCATAGTTTCTGCTCCTTCAGCCATGGCTGGCTACTGATGAGCAGCTGTGCTGACGCTGAATAGCCAAAGGCATTTCCTAAAACCATTAAAAATATGAATTTTCCCCAAATATATGCCAAACCCCTCCCAAAAATATGTGGCAGGAGGAGGGAAGCAAAGTCTTTGCTTTGTCCAGACTGTTTTCCTAAAATCCGACATCCAAGGCATGCCCACTTCCAGAGACAGCATGTAAGTTCTCTCAGACACATCGGTGGATTCCTAAATGAGTTAGGTAAATCCCGTTTAGAGGAATATGTTAAGAGAAGAAATGGGTTTTGATATTTTCTTTAAGGATTTCTGTGAAGGAAAGAAGAGAAAGGTTTAAGCTCTACAATTTTGCTTCCCGAGCTGGACAGGTGCTTATAATAAATAGTTGGAGAAAATGTCAAAAATCTGTCCTGTTCCTCATCTGACATTTCCGAAATAGCAATTTGGGCTGTCACTGTCAGGACACGCGTTTCCTTCCCAGTCGTCTTCAAGTTCTCCTCAAGCAGACTGGCCATCTTCTGCTGTCTCAGTCTGCAGCAGGCTCGCCATCTGCTATATGGCTAATCAATTCACAAAGGTGCTGCTGGGCAGTGCAGGCTCCCCGTCCTCTGCCAATATTTTCTGGAAGTTGTCAAACATAGCTGAATTTGTTCTCAGCTGTCACCAGCACCGCATCGATTCCAGCTTGTAGCACTCCAGTGACCGACCGGTGGGGTATGCGCTTTGTTTTGCAAGCAGCGTCTGCTCTTTTGTGCCCTGCTGGAGCTCTCGCTGGAGCCCGGCTGCACCCGGGCTGCAGGTAAAAGGTGCCCTTCGACTGTTGTAGGTTGCCTTCTCGCAAGTTTGAAGGGTGAGCCCGTGGGCGACTGGGCAGACCAGGACTCCAGATCCATTTTCTGATTCTGTCAGCTTCCCTGAGGCGGTTGCTGTAATTGTGGTTTCCAGTCTTCAGAACGGAGAATGACACTTGCCGCCTTCACGGAGACGTTGTGAGAATCACGTTAGCAGCAGTGGTGCAGTACTCAACCCCCCCGATTAGGACTGCCGGGGTAAAAGACTTCGGCTCGTCCTTGGACGTGACAATCTTCCTTAGATCGCCGGCTGTCGGAGTGCAGCCCCCCTCAGTCCGTGCTGCCACTGCACGATGGCAAACGTGCTACCCCCTGTGAGAAACCAAATCTGTCCGCTTCTGCCGTGCTGGCTTCTGCTTCCACGGACAGCTACGTGCCAAGCTTTGGGTCTTGCTGCTTCTTGTCCTCTTGGGTCCTGCTTTCAGGGCAGGGCTACAGCTACTGTGTCCGCTGTGCAACCTGCTACCCCTCGACCTTGGGGCCGCTTTCTGTCTGGACCGCGTAGTACATCACAGAAACGAGAACGTAAATCAGCACACTGACTCCTTCAGGAGCAGCGATGGTTTATCGTTCCGGTCTTGTTCATAGTGCTTTGGCTGTACCGGGATCTGATGGTGAAGCCGCTTCACCTGACTAATGCGGTCACCAGAGTCCCGTGTTCAGACGCTGAGTTTAAGTGTCAGGATTTGCGTCATTGCAACTCCACCTTCTCGAAAGGCTTCTGCTGTAACCGCAGTACATCTGCTCTGCTGATGGGGCAAATCCGAAATGAAGATGGTAGATGGCTGGAGCTTTAGTGTACTCCAGGCCAACAGCTTCTCCTCCCTGCTCATGTGGGGCTGCTGAAAAACCCTCCCCTCCTCCTTCCTTGGCTTTATTTACAGCTGCCTCAGGAAGGGAGCTTGTGGGTACACTGGGGGTGGGCAGAGAAAATACGATGTTCCTGGTTTTTTCCAGCTCTGTCTGCTTTCTGTCAGACAGCAAGAAGTGGTTAGCTGATGTTTCCAGTGCCCACTGGTCTTCTAGCAGAACCTGGTAGTTTTAAAAAGGCCTTAAGCCCAGCTTTCCAAGTACCAGTTCCTACCACGGAGCACCTTCTGTCATTGGCGCTGTACAACTGTGCTAAAAAGGAGCATTTGGGAAAAGAAAAAGGCATCTGCTGGCTTTAAACACTCAGCGTTTCACTTGAGCGACCTTTTTCATTGCCCTATTCGTTTCCCTTGCCACGTGAAGAGCTGCCATCGCTTCTTGCCTACTGTATGTTTATATTGAAGCCAAAGGAGAAAAGCACTTTTCTAGAAGCCGCGAAAGGCAAGATCCAAAAGATCTTTCAGCCTGTTTTCAGTGCGTGCCACTAAAGACCTCGTGTTTGTCAGCTCTTCTTGGCACCCTCTCCGTGTAGCAGCCTCTAATGAATGTGGATCGGCTTCTCTGCGGGTGGCTAGCAGCGATCTCGCTATGCAGCGGCAGCGCTTGGGTACGTGTGGCCTTTAATTGCAGCCGGTTCAGAGGTGGGTGTGTGTAACCGGGGTTTGGAACAGCGTTTGCGAAACTTCTCATCAGTAGGTATCATCGTATATAAGCTAAAGAAGGAGCGGGCTTTCTCGCACGCTGTTTAACGGAGTCTTCCTAAAGCAGTGGTGAGTTGACGTGCCAGGAGGACCTTCACTAAACTGGAGCAAACTGTGCTGCTCTGCTGGGTGCTGCTCTCCGCGTGGAGAAGTAGCTTTTTCGATCTCTTCTCAGGCCTCACGCCTGTGGTGACCCAAGCGGCGTTTGTGTGTGGTGACACCAGGTTTGCTCGCTGAGCCCTCACTGCTTGCACTACAGAAATAATCTGCAAGTGACTGTGGAGCTGGTTTTTGGTTTTGTCTTCGCTCTTTCTGATAGGTGAGGGAGAATATGCTGTGAGCACAGGCAAAAGCAAATTAAATCTGCACTGATCTCTCTGATGACCAGGTTGCAGTAGGATTGCGTGCAAAGGTCTGTGTGTCTGCTGCTTGCAGCAAACAAAAATTGTCACGGGGAAAAGCTGAACCAGGAGTTCCGGGAGGAATGTGGATGTTTCCGTGGGAATCCTGTCATTTCCCTGCCCCGTTCGAGGCGGCAGTGATGGTTCTCCAGTGCAAGGTGGAGATGGAAGGATGGGCTTTGGAGTCCTTGATGGAGCCCTCCTTGTATTGGTGTGCTCTGTTAATGGAGACTACAGCAAGGGCAGGGAGAGCCTCCCTCGTTGGCTCTTGTCCAGGGGAGAACGCACGGACCGGGCTGGCGCAAGAAAGCTCTGCCCCATCCCATCCTGGGCAGGGTTCTGACAGGGGAGCCTCAGGACGGAGGGGAGCCGGAGGTGACAGAAGCCTCTCATATCCTATTGGAGAAGAATGGCTTCATCTGCAAGATGATGAACTGCCAGTAACAAAATGCAGGGCCTTTCCCTCGTGATTCCCTTCATTCGCCGGCAGCCACTTGACCTTGGACACCAGCAGTTAGAGCCTCCCTGCAAAATGCGCACAGGATTCAGCCTTGGCTGGTGGGAGGATGGAAAAGGTGAGGACGCCATCCTGAAAATGTCACTAGGTGACCTTCTCCGCGTTCCTTGAGATCCTGGCCAGCAGGTTTAGTGGTTTTTACAGGTTCTGTGTCTCTGTCCTCTTTTTTTTTGTGATTGGTTTACAGTTGCACAGTTCTTGTGCTTGCTGGTGCCCAGCCTCGGGTGAATCTACAGCTGTCGTCCCCACGGCTCAAATCCTAACGGCAGCTACCGAAACCCCAGTAGTGATGGATGTAGCACCAAGTGTTGCAGAGGAATCTCCAACTGGGAGAAATCCCTAATCCTTCTGGTATTTTTGCAAGTTGGGAGTCCTGGCCCCCATACATATAAAAGGCATAAAGCTGAAAATGAAAATGTCACCCCGAAGCACTGGCAAACTGACCACTCTGAACGCGTGTAGGAATCACGCCGGACTCTGAGAAATGGGCCGAGCTATGCGCAAGGTATTCGGGGAGATATAAATGGCTACAGTATAATGAGCAGACACCTCTTTTAAGCATGATCTATGTTTTTAAGAAAATTCATTACAATAAGTCTTAGAATACCAAGCTCTTCCATGAATTTTTCATGTCTGCATACCAAGATATCTATAAACTGATCGTAATCGTACACCTTTGGGGCAGCGCTGAGCACCAGCTGTTTCACCGATGATTTATAGGTTGCCATGTTCAAGGTTAATAATCGGGAGAAACAGGTTACAGTATGCAATGTATTTATGTCAGGTTAGAAGTTCAGCACTGGGGATGGGGCGTTAGGATGATATGTGCCGGTTTAATTAGCTGCACACCAGCTTTCTGGAAAATCAAATGCAACCGCTTTCCAAAGGTAAAATCTGCAGAAAGTTACCGGCGCTCGCTTTTGTATTCAACTCAGCTGAAATTCAAACGGCAAAACGTCCTCTTCGTCCCGTCTGAAATGTGCGTGCAAACTGCGCAAGTGGTCACGTCGTAAGGGAAGGTGAGGGCTGAGGTGGACGGGGGTTTTCCCGGGACAGACGGCAGGGTGGTTCACACTACAGCTGCCGCTGCGCTCCCTCCTTTGCCGCCCAGCCCGTCCGGGGAAGCTGTTACAGTCTCAGCGTACCGGCCTCGAAGCAGCGGTGGAGATGGTGGCCGTGGTGCATCGGTCCAAGCAGCCACCCCAGCCACGGGTAGAGACGTCGCTGATGGCCGCAGTTGTTCCCTCCCCGGTTCTTCAAGTGTCCGAACAGTTACCCGTGGTTTAACTAGGGAACCCTCTGCAAACTGACAGGCCTAGAGCCCAGCAACACGGAAGAACCTTTGCCTCCACCGCAACGGGGAAGTTTTCAGCACCGGAGTTTTCTGACACAACCAGCAGGTGCAAACTTTTCTACTATGGCCTGAGGATTTTTAGCTGCTTGCAGACACCAGAGTCCCTGAGCAGCGCCTCGGAGCATTGTCATCGCATTGCAATACTCTGCAAAAAACCTTTGCTGCTTCTGTTCAGCTTTCCTGAGCTCCCTTGAAGCTGAATGCTCGTTCCCAGAAGGCGGCAGCTTTCTTCACACACTGCCGTGATTATATTCACAACGGGGAGCTCCGAGTGAGATGAGGAAAGGGGCCAATTCATCTCACAAGGATGGCTTTAAATCTCAGCAGACTTTTCTTTGGATGAAAACAGGTGATCTACCCCATCTTCATGTTCTCAGCGGCATTGCCCACCAGAATGGGAGCGATGGGAGACGTGCTGGTGCAGGGGCACCAGCCGTGGGTCAGGTCAGGCTTTGTGCCCACAGCTTGCTGCGTCCAGCTTTCCTCCCACGACTGATCCGTGGGTCTTGGACCATGGATAGCCTTCCATAAGGAGCTCCTTGGTGTCGAGATGCTACGTGCAGCAGCATCCCTCACCCACGGACCCCAGCTGCACACTTGGACTGTTGATGTCGCGCATTCAAGCCCTGTCTCCACTTCCTGCTGTGCGTCAATATATGCTGAACAACCTGTTGAAGTTGTAGTAACGAATGCAGCCTGCCCTCTAAACAAATGGGAAGAGGCACCCTGGCATAATAAAATCACCAGAGAGGGGGCAAGGAATAGGACACAGATGAGGTTTCACTCTCATAAATTGCCTCTCTATCACACTTACAGTGTAGTCGCAATAGGGAGCGCCAAGTAAGATGAGAAAAGGGGCTAATTCATTTCACGAGGATGGCTTTAAATCTCAGCCTATACCCACGCTGGAAAATTAATTATGGCTATGATGAATGAAAGGAGAAGTTATACCAGTAATGAACATCACCATATCCTGCTTTCTTAGCCCAATAAAATTTTCTTTAACGGAGCAGTGGCGTTCATAAGTGTCAGCAAAGCAAAACATGAGGGTAATAGGACACGCTGACCTGGCACAGGCGGTACGGGAAGAGCTGGTGGAGCCCTTACGTGTTTGTGCGTGATTTTAAAAGGCGAGGCTGTCTTAGGCGTTCCACAGAGCAACTGGCCGAGCAGTGGGGACATAGCCAACAAAAAGGGGTGATACAAACGTTAGTACTAGAGCGTTGTGGACGATGGTGGAGGGAGCTGGGATCCCAGGGTGAAAGTTGTAGTAAAACTCATCCTGACTCTGGGTTCTGGTCTCACGGCATCCAGATCCTGAACAAAACAACCTAAATTGTCCCATTAAGTTACTAGACAGCAGGCGCTGAGCTGGGGCGGAAGGGCTTGTGCTCAAGCGGTTTATTTCACTGCTGTGACACTGCTCTTCCTTGGCAGCGGTGTTTTCTACCTTGGAATCAGTTACTGTGCTCCCCCTCAGTCTGTCTTGAGGCTGACTTTGCCCAGACTTTCCCTGCAGGTTGGACCTTCCAGACCGCTCTCTTGGGTCAGTCTTAAGGCAGGTCCTGGCACTGGCTGCCCAGTTTGGGCTGGGACAGTCTGTGCAGTGAGCTTGCTTCAGCTGGGGCTTCATCTCTTCCCCTTCCAGCCTGCTGGTACCCAGCTTCGCTCTAGTGTCGTGCTCAGCTGGTGATCCTCTGCTCCCCAGCAAGTGCCCTGGCCCATCGCTTACTGCGCCGCTTCTCGTCGGACTGCAGCAACGTTTCTCAACTTCCTCGTTTTGAATGAGGACCTTTTTAAAGCATGAACGTTGCCGTTCAAAATTCTGCGTGACTCTCCGTGAAGGTGCTGTCTCTGTTCCCCACTGAGCACCGTTTGCCCGCCAGGGAGGCCTTGCAGGATCTGCTCTTCACCCTAGAGCAAGTCCTTGTGTGCAGTTCCCGGTTTGCGTCTCGGTTGCGTTGCAGGAGCTGGAGCTAGTGCACGCTTCCCCCTTGTGCTGAGGACGGTGTTGGGAGGACGGTGTCAAAAGCCTCGCTAACCTCAAGTACATCCACGAAGCCTATTACTTTGCCACACAAAGAAATTAATTTGATTTGATGCAACATGTTCTTGGCAAACCCATCTTGGCTGAATCTCGTCTCCTTGTTCTCATCCATGCGCCTACAGATAGGTTTTTTTATTTTCCTGGGAAATGAAATTAAGCTGACAGTGGCTTATAATCCGCAGCCCTCCTTCCCCCTCACCCCCCCGCCCCTGTGCATCCTCTTCCTTTCTCCAGCCACACTAGAGCCTCTGTCTGCTGCTGCTGCGGCGGTCTCGGGCCTTCTGCTGAAATTTCCGTCCATGCTTTCCTGTCCTGGTTTTTTTGTTGTTGGTTGTTGTTTTTTTGGTTGGGTTTGTTTTTTGTATTCCTTCGACGCAGTGACTCTCCCTTCCCATCCAAAGCCCTCGCGCCGGGGCTCCCACGGGGGATGGAAAGCTGCTGTTTTCCCTCACGTGTCATGACATTTGACCACTTCACCCTCAGCCAAAGAGCGAGCGGCTCGCTGCTTCATTTCAGGATCCAAAATACAATTGCTTTTTAAACTCCCTATGGACCCTTTCCAGGCTACTGCACAAATTAAGCCTGCTCCTACTCCTTTCCCCACCACTTCCTTTCCTTACAGAGCAACGGCCTCTTCCTTCAGTTTAAACTTTTATGTAGTGCTATAAATTTACGCGGAGGTTTACAGACGCTAGATAAGACCCTCGTGGCTGCCCAGAAGGGTTTGCCTGCTGCTGCTTGGCTCCGGTGAGAGAGGGTCTGCTCCGCAGGCTCTGCCATCCCTCTTCCCATCGTCCCTCTTCCCGTGACAGTGCAGGGGCCAAACAGGAGCAAGACATCTCCCTCTCACCAAGGTGTTGTGCTGCCCCACCAGAAATCGGTACAGCCTTCTGCTTCTCAGCGAGGACATCCAGTGACCTCCTGTCCTTTCCCCTCTGCCGACTGGGGAGGCTTCCCGAGCCCGTGTCCCTGGGAACCACCACCACCACGGCAGGTCCTTTGAGAGCAGTCCTTTGAAACTCCTCACTAAGGCATGCAGATGAACTGGGTTCCCGGCTACATTTTGTTTTGAAGTCTACGTGAACTGGTTCACCTGAGTCTAAACGTCCCTGATAACCAAGCAGAGCTTCGTGTGGTTTTGTCCTTCGTGCCCAGCCGTTCCTCCACTGTCTTGCTCAGCATCTAGTGACGCTGGTTTCTGCAATGAAAGATGAGCTCAGGAGGACCCTCTAGTTCACAAATATTAAAACCCCTCTGTAAATACTGTTCAATGTGAACATTATAGCAAAAAAAAAACCCCACCATCAGTAGTGAGCGAAAACTGACTGCTCATACGCTCCTGCTTTGGTGCTTAGTGTCACCTGCCTAAATGCTTACAGGAACATCAGCAGTGAAGAAGGTTTTACAGGGGTCTGGTTATCTCGTCAAAGCTGAAGTAGCTGGACTGCAAAACTTGTCTGGTGAGTTAACAAACCCTCAGCCTGCAGAAGTCACCGGGGACAGCTGCTATTTTGATTTTTAATCATTTTTGGCTTTGGAAAAAATACTCCGCTTCCCCAGCGTGCTGTGACACCATCTCGGTGCAGATGCTTTGTGTGCTGCGCCGTCCCCACCACCCGCTCAGCTCCACAGCCCTGCTACTAGGTGTTACGCGCTTATTTAAAGAAAAAACACCCACCCACCGCACAGCTCTGTGTGGGGGCAGAGCCACAAAACCCCCGGCTGGCTGCAGCCACGCCGCTGGGTCCCGTACCTGCGCCGTGCGTGGGGCAGCAGCCCCGGCCGCGCTGTGTGAACCTGAACTGCTGTGTGAACCTGAACTTCTGCATTTCCTGCCTTTGTGTTGTTTTGTTTTGCTCCATTGTTGGCCTGCCCGGCCTCCCCCTTCGCCTCGCCAGCGGATGCGCCCTGAATTCAGCGTCTTCCTATTCTCAGAATCCCTCCCTCCCGTATTTTCTGCTCTTTGGGCTGCGAACAAACTTTGGTGCCTTTTCCATGTCTTGTTTGATTTTTCCAGCAGCTGAGTCAGCAGCTCCCTTTCTCTGCAAGGCAGCAGCAGCCCTTTCAAGCCTCGGTTATCTCACAAGCGTGCCATTTGCTACAGCCACCACCTAGAGCGGCTGAGATAAGTAAAGCAGTTGAGGGAGTAACCATCTCCTCACAGCCCATGAATGCTTCCAGTCAGGCTGGGAAATAATAGAAATATTTATTCTCTGGAAAAGCTTCCCGCAGCTGCTGTTGCTCCCTCTTTGTCTCACCCGGTGCTTCCTATCTCGGTTGCAGAGATGGAGCTGGGAAAAGCTTGAGCCTGGTGCAAAGTCTGGCTCTCCTCCTCGTTAACAGGATTTTTAGCGAGTGCCAGGCTGAGCAGAGACCAGCTTTGCCCCCTCTCCTCTGCGATATCCTCAGCCTCCAGTGCTGCCGCAGGGACCTGGCAAGAAACAGGGTGGCGGTACCAAAACCTCCTTGGCAGAAGTGCTGGTGAAGGCTCCTGCGCCAGGAGGTACTTGGTTACAGGGGAATTCGCTCCATTTGCAAAGCGCCGAGGACCAAAGGCTCAAGGCCTGACCACCAGGTTTATCGCAGAATGTTGTGTCTGAGCCGTGGTTTTTGACAGGCTGGAAGCGATCGTGTGGAATCCGGGCAACAGCGGCTCCCTATCCTGGTTTTGCACCCCTTTCTGTAAGGGAAAACTGGGGGCCAGGCAGTGGTGTGCCGAGAGGCCAGGTGCCACGGCTTGGTGGTGGGGTTTGTGAGGGTTAAATGCGATACTCCGTATTTCTTAGCCGTAGCAGACGTCAGATCTCATGCTGATATCGTTGTGTAAATCCATATTTATCAGTGTACTGAACAGTGCAGGGAGTTACTGTAAGATAGAGCTGTCCTTCCCAGGGACTGTATCAACCTAAGGACAGCCAAAATCATCCCTAGGACCTTTTGCTGCTGCCGACGTGCCTGCCCCTGTCCTGCTCCGCTCCGCCCAGGGCTGCGTCCCACTGTGGCGCAGCCCCCAGTGTGCATTTTTTGGGGGCCATTCCTACAAGCTGCTGGGGGAGACAAGCTCCAGTAGGTCCGAGCTGTGCACAGCCTCCACGAGTCTCCAGCATCCTGCGTGGGCGGTGCGGGGTCTGCGAGCAGCTGGGGAGCCCTCCACCCCTCTCCTCCAGACGCTTTCACCCACCGTATCAGGTGGAAGCGGCTGGACCTTGACCAATTTTTCATTACTAGCGCGCTGATTGAACTGGTGGCAGCGGCGGCTACCTGGAGCCAGTCGGAATTGACTTCTGACACGCGGTGGGTACAATCTGCTCTTACTGTGGCCCTGCTGCGGGACCGATGCCAGGAGATGAAGAGCAGAAACCTGATTTTCAGAGGCGGTGAAAGCCTGCGGATTCTGCCAGCAGAGCGGAGAGCGATGACTCCTCTGTGGTGTTGAAAACATTGGTGCCCGGGCAGCCCTTACGCATGTGGGACCATCGTTAGCATCACGGCACGGCACGCTGCGTCCTCACAGAGAGGAAGCACGAGGGTTGTACGTAAACAAGAGCGGAGCAGTTCACAGAGCCGGCCGCCGCTGCCGGGCAGCCTCGTCGATAACTTGCCTGGGACTGGAGATTATTTCAATGTCAGCACAGATGCCGTTTCTGGAAACTCCCTGCAGGCCCAAGGACATCAGAGGAGCCGTTTTATTGTACTTGACGGGCGAGTGCAGGAGGCAGAGGTTAGTAAGACCGGCGTCGTGCACAGCGTGCGCAGTGTCACGCAGTTTGCGTGAAAAACGGTTCGTTTTCGCCAGGCACGCTGAAGAAAAGAACATAATTTCCTCCAACTCCTGCTTTCAGCTGCACATTCATGACTTTTGCAGCTGCTAACGCGCGTAAGGCAGCGCCGTAAGCTCTCCTGAGCATAAGGCTTCTCACCTCATAGGCACGTACTTAACTGCCTCTGAAACTCATTTATCCACACCAGCTACTTCCAGACTCTCTGGCATAAAATAGTTTTGCACCAAAGCTGTGTTTGTATTCCCATATGTGACAACACCACATGAGGTGTTTTGGTGTGATTTTGTAAAGTCTCTCTGTTCCTACACGAGCTGTGTTCGTCGGGGGATGTAAGGAAGCCCTCCCACCCGCTTCGGCTGGGGAGAGACTTGAGAAAAGCAACAGCGGTGTTTCGAGTATTGTGTAAGCGTAGAAAGAGAGAATATTTTTCTTTGTACTCTAAAAAATATTTGAGAGCATAGCAAGGTTTGGGATCATATTGTAAAAGAGACCTTTATGTCACAGGGAAACCTTGCACACCGGGTGAAGAAGGTGTGTCTGTCCTTCCTAACTAATTCCTGAATAAGTCTTCCCGAAGCAGGGAGCAGCACGGACGGGAGATGGTGAGGAAAAGGGTTTGCTGTTGCTAACCTTCGTGACACGATGACAACAAAGCTTAGGGGGATGCTGGGAAGGGTCTCAGGTCACTAGCTATCACGTGGGTCTGTACGGCTGAACAGGGAAGACAGCGCAGCAGAGGTGAAGGTGTGAGGAGGTGGGGTGGGGTGGGATGGGATACCCTCACGGGCGAGTGGGTGGCTGGCCAAGGGCATCTCTCTGACCACAAAGCATCAATCTGTCCGCGCTGTGAGAGAAGAGGGTGCCGTGATGTGCCGGGTCTATCGACTCTTGACCACGTTCCTAGACGTGAGCCCTTACGAAGATGAAATACGAATGCGTTGCCTGGCGGAGAGCTCAGACTCAGGGAGCGCTGAGAAAGCAAAGGGGCTTCGGCTCTTTCGAAGACAACAGATCCAGACAAAAGATGCAGCAAAGCTGCCTGTAACAGCATATGCCACCAAAAGTTACCTCCTCGTCCTTTGTAGGCAGGCTGGGCTGCAGCTGCAGCGCAGGGGGAGGCAGGGGGGCGAGCAGGAGTGCAGCTGCTCCCCATCACGTGGAGAGAGCCCACGCGGCACCTCCTGGGGACGGCTCAGGAAGGAGGA
>NW_010418575.1:3031-4044 GCF_000710305.1 Buceros rhinoceros silvestris | reverse complement strand
GAGGGGGGGTCCGCCGCAGTACTGCTGCTGCTGGCAAGCAGACAGCTCGGGTGAGGGAGGGCGAGCGCCAGGCGACGCGTCAAGGTGCTCTCTGCTGGGTACCGGCCGAGGATAAGAAAATGGGGAGGGTTGAAGGTGATGAGGTTGATGGTGGCTGTACGGAGCTGCGGGAAGATGCTCGTGCTGTTCTCCAGCAGTCCTGAAGTGGGGTTTTTTCATTTGGAAAATGCAACACTTTATTAAGGCTGTTGATTTACCACCAGTTGAGCTGGAAGAATAACGGATGGATAAACCGGGCTTTTTTTATTGCCCAGATGCTTATTAACTGTATTCCCGAACAGACAAGCATATATATTACACATTCAGATGGGGCAGTTGGGAACCAGCGAGTAAATCTGGGTGGAGAATCCGCTGCGCTACATCCTGGAAGCTGTTCTGCAGACTGCATAGAGGATCCATCAGGGTTCAACACGCAGCAGCGCTAGAGGCCAGCAGTGATACTCGTGAAGACTTTAAACACATGAAGTTAATGATGTGAGAGCAGGTGTTCGGTGCTGTAGTTGACGGGGAGGAGTTTGGTGCAGCACCTCTGTAAGGACAGTACGAGCAGCGAGAGATTAAAATGCGTATGGGTAGCAACAGTGAGAGAGAATACCGAGGAGCAGAGGTGCCGTGGGTGAGCCACAGAGTCATTCCAAAAAGGGTTAAAAAAGATGACGATGATGATGCAGAGGTTAAAGCCATAACTCAAATGCAGATTAAAAAAAATAAAGGGTTTAAAATCAAGTGTTGGATGCTCTCAGGTACCTAAATGCTCGTATATCACCAGCACAAAGGGAAACCTGCCCTCCTGAGACGGCTGCAGCACCGGGCAGGTGGTGTTGAGGCGATGGCACGGCAGTCCTGGCACCGCCCAGCCAAACCAGTCGCTGCCACAACTGCCCCTTGCTGGGACCGATCCCCCTGCGCCATCGGAGGGTATTGCCGAGAGATGGACACCCCGTGGTGGTGCT
>NW_010418575.1:0-3017 GCF_000710305.1 Buceros rhinoceros silvestris | reverse complement strand
CCCCCCCGCCCAAACCAGCCCCTGCCACAACTGCCCCTTGCTGGGAGCAATCCCCCTGCGCCATCGGTGGGTATTGCCGAGAGCTGGACACCCAGTGGTGGTGCTTAAGGCTGGGCCTGCGATAACGGTGGATCGAGCCCTCCTGTGAACGCAATTTCCGTTACTAGACCCTTCTCTCGTTCGCTGTATCTTTCTCACGTTAATTCTAGGTTTCCTCGCTCAGGTTTTCCTCATGAGTGACTCCTTGTTGTTCCGTGAAGAGGTGGGGGAGGGAAGAGTGCAGAAACACGAGAAATCCGCTCTCCTTTTTGATTCTTCTGGAAGGAGTTAACCAAATGCAACCATTTGACCTGGACATTTCAAACAAAACCAAACAGGTTTTGTTCAGCCATCGCACAGCCTCACAGATCGCTGCGGAACAGCCCAAATTCTGAGGGAACTGAAGTAATTTGTTCCTTATAGACGTGGTAAGGAGGGTTTAACGGGCTGGGGAGCAGCTAGCATACAGCCACGCACGTATGCAGCTCCTCAGGACCTTTCTGATGTTTTGCCCCCCATGCTCCATGATGAGCTCCACCAAAATACATAAGCATAAACCCCATTGAAATGAGGACGCAAAACCTCTTAATAGCGCAGAAGACGGCGCTTGCTGTGAATACAGCCAACGAAATGAAACTAGGGGTGAGGAGCACAGGCTGCTGGAGGTTTAGGTCCTTTTCTGTCGCTGTCGGGTCTTAATCGTTGACCTTTTTCAAATATTGCTTTGTCATGTTGTTAGTTGGATTTGCTGATGGGGAAACTCCTGTTTATAACCTGCCTTACCAGCACGGGACTGGGATAAGAATGCCAGTATGAGCTTGCCTTAAAAAAGGGAAGTAAAAACAATGGGGAAGAACCATGGGGTGGAAGAGGAATGGATGCAGTTGAGAAGTCAAGACCAGAGCCACGGGGAGAAAAGGAGCTCGAACTGCTGCCTACCAGCGTCTCAGAAAAGCCTGCTTCTCCTCAAGACACGCCGAGTATTTTTAAGGACAGCCTTCCTAGAGCTCCTGCCTTTGCAGCCTGCTGTTGAGCGAAGCCTGGAAGAAGTCCACATCACTGGAAGCTCGACAGGATGTGATGGTGGGTTGAGAATTTGCAGAAAATGCAGAAGGTCAAAACAAATTCTGCTGTTCGTTTTAGCCGAGAGATTGAAATACCAGCAAAAAAGCAAAAGATGGAGCAGATGCAGCATCTCCATGGGGCTTCTTCTCGCAGCCGCCTTCCTGATCCTGCCTTGTGTTTTTTTGTCCTCTGGAGTGTCCCAGCAGTCCCAGTTACCAAAAAGGCACAGAGCAGCACCGCAGAGTGCCGGGGCGGGTGCCTGTGGAAGGCAGCAGAATGATGGAGGCAAGTCAGAGATGCTTGTGTCTTCCTTGGAGGACCTTGGACTTGTTCCACTTCGGGGCAAGGAGCCTTCTGCTCTTGGATGCTGAAACTCCTGGCTTTCTGGTGCAAGATGACCTCCAGCATCTCCCTGGAGATGCAGAGGGGTGGTCCATATGGGCTGGGCCCCCCTGGCTGGGTACCGAGCAGAGGAGGAGGGAGAGCTTTGGTGCCCTCCTCCCTCTCCTGGCCAGCACCGCTCTCATCCCACTTCCACAGCACCCGACCAGGGATCCCTGACCGCGTCCTGAGGAGCAGAGCGTTGTCACCACCGCGGGGGCAGGTACCTTCCCCAGCAGTTACGCCTCCCTCTGCGCCGGAGGAGAGCGCCAGGCAGGCCAGGGACACCCAGCTCTTCCTTGTACATAAATTCAACATCCACAAAAGGCTTCAAGGAACTGGAAAAAGATGCTCAGCAACACAGCAAGTAGTAAATTTCACTCCAAAGACGACCATTTGATTTCGGTTTACCTTTTAAAGTCCTTAAACATAGATAATTTTCAAAGTGAAACATCATTTTAAAATGCGGAATTGAGTATTTTCATTTTGAAAATCGTAGTTTCATTTGAAAGCCCCCAATGAAACGCTTCAGTATTTTTATTTTAATCATCAAAACTGTTCACCAAAACCATGATGGACTTGGCAAATAGTTTCAACTGACATACAGTTGTTTTTTTTGTTTTCTTTTGCAAGTCAGTTATTCCCTTGAAACAAACCTGTCCCACCACTGACCACGAACACACCCTTGGCCTTTCCGCGTGCAGAAGCCTTTATTTCCATCCACCGCTCCCTAACGTGCATTAAAAATTGTCTGTAAGGTGTAAACCGCGCGTAGCGGGGAAGAGGAGAGTGATGGGGTGTATCCGCCAGGCTCCAGCCACATCAGGCTGGGCAAATTCCTCACCCAGTGAAGGCAACAGCAACACTCCCAGCAGCACCACGAGTTTTCAGGGGGTTGGTTTATTCTAGTATCTCTTCTCGTCCTCAAATCTGCTTCGAAGGGCTGGTTTTTAACCTGGAAACGTGGATCCACCAAAAAAACCCCGCCACACCCTGATGCTCCTCAGGTAGCTAACGCAACGTGGAGGCTGCGGTGCCGCGTCCCGGTGCTGTCGCGGTGCACGCACGAGCTTTCAGTGCAGGTATGGCAGCTGGCGGTGCTGTGCCGGCTCCGGCACATGCACACGCGTGTGCATACACACACCCACCCCCCACCCCTCCTCTGCCAGCACACCCACAACAAAGGAACCCGTGACCTCTCTGGCCTCCACGCCATCGCGCTGTCCCCGCCGCCCAGCTCTAATACATCGTAAAATAATTCTGCTACGGCCTTTCTTATTCCAGTCCAATTATTTGCTTTTCTGTCTCTACAGCAGCTCGTCTCTCATCAATATGTTTTTCCTTCTCACCCATTACAAACAAATCTTTTTTTCTCTTCCCTTTAGATTTTTTGGGGGCAGGTTTGGACACTGCTAATTAACCCTTCACAAAGCAGGGTCCCTGGCACGCACCCAGTGAAGGTGAGGCTGGGAGGAGGAGGAGGAGGAGGAGAAGGGGTGGGGGGGAGCGAGGAAGATGACACAAGAAACACG